>NW_026726621.1:0-40060 GCF_029784015.1 Lycium ferocissimum | reverse complement strand
GCTCGAGAGTTTTTTTCAAAATTTTAAAAGTGTGAGTTTTGGTTGAATTTGATGACCTTTTTGGGGCATATTATTTCAGCCGATGGTACCCAGAAGATTGAGGCTGTGAAGACTTGGCCAAGGCCTACAACACCTATGGAGGTTCGTAGTTTTCTGGGCTTGGCAGGTTATTACAGAAGATTTGTAGAAGGCTTTTCTTCTATTTCTGCACCATTGACGAAGCTGACTCAGAAATCAACTAAATTTCAATAGACGAATGCTTGTGAACGCAGTTTTCAAGAGTTAAAGAATAGATTAACTTCGGCCCCGGTTCTAACACTTCCAGAAGGATCGGAAGGCTATGTTGTCTATTGGGATGCTTCAGGTGTTGGGTTAGGATGTGTGTTGATGCAGCATGGTAAGGTTATTGCTTATGCTTCGAGACAATTGCGGAAACATGAGAAAAATTATCCAACCCATGATCTCGAGTTAGCTGCGGTGATCCATGCATTGAAGATGTGGAGGCATTATTTGTATGGTGTCCATGTTGATATTTATACGGATCACAAGAGCCTTTAGTATATTTTCAAGCAGAAAGAATTGAATTTACGGCAAAGGCGATGGTTGGAGTTGTTGAAAGATTATGATATTAACATCCTATATCATCTCGGGAGGGTAAACGTTATGGCTGATGGTCTTAGTCGTAGATCTATGGGTAGCTTATGTGATGTTCAGCCAGAGAAAAGAGAGTTAGCTCATGAGCTCCAACAGTTAGCTAGCCTAGGAGTTTGGGTAATGGACTCGGGCAATATAGGGGCTACCATTCAGAATTCAGTTGTCTCATCACTAGTTGTTGAGGTGAAAGAGCGCCAGTACGAGGATCCTATACTAGTTCATTACAGAAATACAATTCCTTAGAAGAAAAAGTCATCCTTTGATATTTCTGGAGATGGAGTTCTTCGATATCGAGCGCAGAGTTGTGTGTTCCCAATGTTGCGGGGGATTACACCGTCAGAATTTTGAAAGAAGCCCATTGTTCCCATTATTCTGTTCATCCCGAGCAACAAAAATATAACGTGATCTTAAATCCATATATTGGTGGAATGGAATGAAGAAAGATATAGCGGAATTCGTGGCTCAATGTCCTAACTGCCAGCAGGTGAAGATTGAGCATCAAAAGCCCGGCGGATTGTTGCAAGCTATGGAAATTCTGACTTGGAAATGGGAAGTGATTAATATGGATTTCATCGCAGGCTTACCTCGTTCTCAGCGTAAGTATGATTCTATATGGGTAATTGTGGATAGACTTACGAAGTCAGTTCATTTCCTACCCCGGACCTACATACGCGACGTAGGAAGATTATGCAAAGATTTATGACAAAGAAATAGTACAACTCCATGGCGTCCCAGTATCTATCATTTCCGATAGAGGGACACAGTTTACAAACAATTTCTAGAAATCCTTCCAAGAAGGTTTGGGGACTCAGGTGAGTCTTAGCACAGTATTTCATCCACGGCACGGGATGACAGTTCTAGCGTACCATCCAGTACTCGAGGATATGCTATGGGCATGTGTGTTGGATTTTGGAGGTAGTTGGGATGATCACTTACCGCTTATTGAGTTTTCTTATAATAATAGTTATCATTCTAGCATTCAAATGGCCTCGTATGAGGCTTTATATGGGCGCAAGTGCAGATCGCCAGTTGGGTGGTTCAAAGTGGGAGAAACTAAACTCATAGGGGAAGACTTGGTCCAACAAGCTACATAAAAGGTCAGGCTTATATAGGATCGATTATTAACAGCTTAGAGTCTTCAAAAATCCTATGTAGATAATCGTCAACGAGACTTGGATTTCCAAGTCTGGAGCGGCGTGACCAAAGACTCGGTGCCAAACTAGGCCCGAGTGAACCACTCTAAGTCTGAAACTCTGATAAGGCCGCGTGACCAGCACTCGGTGCCAAGTAGGCCGAGTGAACCACTCTAAGTCCGAAACTCGATAAGGCCTACTGCGCACGGAGACAATACCAACAAGCCGTAAGACCGTAATGCGGGTATGTATATATATATATCTTATCCGATACGGGCGGGTACACACACCCAAAATATATATAAACAACTGAGCAAGACGACGAGGCTGCTATGCATGTTGTACAATAAAAATGGGAGCCGACAAGGCTACATAACATCCCAACTACATACAACTGTCTACATACCTCTAGGGAACACGAGCGGTAGAAAGGATAGGACAAGGCCCCATCATACCCATATATATATGTCAAAATAGCATACGAGAAGGCCCCACGAACCAAACCGGGAGAGTGCTCCGACGCGAGTGGAAAACCTGCGAGCCGGATCGTCGTGGGTTACCCGAACTCGGGCATGAACGCCGGCGCCCCCGACAAAAAAGGACGTCGGTACGAAACAATGTACTAAGTCTGTAAGGCAGTGGAACAACTGAAACTGAACTGAAAATAACATAATCTGGCGGCCAAAGAATGCCCTGAAAATCTCACTTGACCTGTCTCATATGAAATGAAATTTAATACTATTATATATCACACTGACCAAGTGGCCAGCAACCGAAATTCTCACCCGACCCGTCGGGCAATCGTGTCCGCGGCTCACGTTAGCCGGGCGTACATTTGCCTCAATGACCCGAGGCCGTGCATTATCTCACCGCCCGTAGGCCGTGCAAAATAAAAATGTCTCACGGACAAGTGGCCGGGCTAAGGAAAATATATATGTATATCATGCATATCTCAAAACACCGATACCGTAATATGTCTTTTCTGTCTCTCTATAAACTCAAGGGCATAAGGAGGGGATGTGGCCCCTCGGAAATAATAACATAACACCCGGGACTAGACAATAATATGACAAGCTCTACTTTGACAAATCTCGAGTCATAAGGTTTATCACGCTCTTACAATATATGAAAACATGCCAAGAAAAGAAGGAACATCCTTAACATACCTGTTCGATCTCCTACTACCTACGCTTATCCGCCCGAGCTTGTTAGTCTACATGCAAGAGGATTCATACTATCGTTAGACTCATCGTCGTATACTTGTGTTAACTGTTCTTAATTAAACTATTCTATATCCCGCCGAAAAATCGCGCATCTCCCCGTTTATATGCCTAATGAAATCATAATCCGGAACCGACAACAATTACAACAATACCAACATCAACAACAACACTATCAATACCAATATATTCCCTAAAAGATCCCACATGATGTTTCTCCAATTTTCAATCCAACAAATTCATTATACGATCATTTAATAACTTTTCCTCCGTAAATAAACCTAAACCAATATAAATAAGGGAAGATTCATACCTTTCACCCGCTAGAGCCGCAACATCTCCAATTATCATTCTTAATCATGCCAAGAATCTTCGCAAACCCATATTATAATCACAACTACGCGTTGTCCGAACTTAAATTCGGGGATGATACTTAATTTGCGTTAAAGTCTAGTGGACGGAAGTTGGGAGAATTTTCTAGAAAATTTGGGAAATATTTGGAGTATTTTTGGGCTGAAAAATTAGGGGTTTTAGCCCTTAAATAGTGTGCTAAAGTTGGTGGTACTGTAAGGTCTGTCGTAGCAAATGCTCTCGTAGCCGATGTTTTAAAAGGCGAGGCGTAAGGCGGGGCGTTTACGTCGCCCTGGTGAGGAGGGCGTAAGCCAGGCACGGGGCGTAAGCCCCATGAGATTTTAATTTTTAGTATTTTATAAAATGATATAATTATAATAAATACTTTTAAATAGGTGAAATAGCGTAAAAAATTAAAATAGCATACATACATATATATATATATATATATATATATATAGACATGTATATATATATATGTATGTGTGTATATATACATCTGTATACATATGTATGTACATATGTATACATATATATGTACATATATACGTATATGTATACATATATATACTCCACCCCCAAAAAAATGCCTATTTAGAACAATCTATATATATATATATATATATATATATATATATATATATATACTCCACCCCCACAAAAAAACTAATTAGAACAATCTATTATACGCTACTTACAAGTACAAGTGACTGCTCGTTACTTTTTTGAGATAGTAGAAGACAAGATAAATAATTGGAAAAGAATATATATTAGGCATTCTAGCAATAAAAAAAGGTCTTGACTTTTAAATTTAATGTTTCAGTTCCTTTTTAAAACATTTGAGTAATTACATGTTGACTTTTGAGAATTTGGGCATTATATTGAGGACTTATTTAACAAATTTTGTTTTAGTTTGAAGAAGTTTTTACGGGCTTACGCCCCAACACGCCCCAACCAAAAAAACTCGCCCCCAAACGCCCGGCGTACGCCCCCGATTCGTGGGCGTACGCCTTTGGAGACTTTCACCCCGACCCATCGCCCCGGGGCATTTTTGGTATGCCCCGCCCCAGGGCTCGCCCCGAAAACGCCTTTTAAAACACTGACTGTAGCACGACGGTTATTGTAGCACGCGTTTCTGCTATGTCAGCCTGACTTGTAACGTCTATAATTCTCTACTACGATGTCGTATAGACGAGCGGTTTGTTGCACTGGAAACCAGACTCGACGGACTTCATTTTAGGATTTTCAAATACCTTAAAACTCCTACTATAATAGGAGATATACTTCTCCAAAGTTGACCCCCAATTCTGTCCAAAATCTATCGCCACTTTTTTCCAAATTTTCGTCAAACTTATTTTTTTCGATTTGCTTGATGCCAGAATCTTTCGAAACTCTCCATACATGATATTCAGCATTAATCATACTTGATAATGGTCATGTACTTTGGTTCCAAGGTTGTCCTTCCCGGTTACGACTTACAAGATCATATTTCATCCTTTACTTAAACTATATACTTAATAATACTTCGTTCCTCACAATCCAAAGTTGTTTTACCTAGCCATAGCTCGACATACTTACATTCAAATTTAACAAGTGCTTCTCCAAAAGTATGAGGTGTAACACATATGCAGATCAACCAAAATTTTCTTCAGCCATAATGCTTGATTTACTGCTGTTGTAGCTGCCGCAAACTCAGCTTCGGCAGTAGATTGAGCCACAATTTCTTATTTCTTACAACTCCATGAGAAAATTTCTAAACTAAGACTAAAATAGTATCCTGAAGTACTCTTCAAAGCATCCATGGAACCGCCCCAATCACTGTCAGAATACCCCAAAAGCTTCACAGGTTGACTCTTCTGAAACTTAACTAAATAGGTGATGGTTCCTTGATGTACCGTACATTTCTTTTGGCTACCTTCGATGTACTTCACTAGACAATGCATAAATCTTAGTAGAACACTTACATCATATAATATATCGAGTCTTGTTGAGGCTTTTGATATATGTTTCCTCCACCTTTTCAGCTCCATCATCTTTGCTAAGTTTCTCTTTTTGGTTCATAGGAGTATTTATTTCTTTGCAATTTTCCATGTTGAATTTCTTGAGAATTTCCTTTGCGTATTTTTTCTAGTAAATAAAAAACTCATCGTTTCCTTGTGTTATCTTCATTCCAAGGAAATAAGTCTTCGTACTTAAGATCGGACATTTCAATAGCTTGCATCATATCTAGGTTAAACTCATCAATCGGCTTTACTTGCTCCTTTGTGATCAAAAGGTCATCGACATAAAGAGAAACAACAAGAATCTCACTTTTATTGTGTTTAACATATAGCGTGAGTTCTGAAAGACTTTTTTCAAAATCGAGGCTAAGCTAATAGTCATCTATTCGACTATACCAAGCTCTTGGTGCCTGTTTTAGGCCATAAAGAGCTTTATGTAGACTGTAGACTTTCTCTTCTTTTCCTTCTACAACAAAGAATTCAGGTTGCTCCACATAAATTTATTCTTTACGAATTCCATTAAGAAATGCTGATTTGACATCCATCTTATGCACTTTCTGGCCACGTTGTGCAGAAATATTAAGAAGCAATCTGATCGTGTTGAGCCTAGACACTGGAGAAAAAGTGTCAGAATAATCAACACCAAAAATCTGCGCATACCCGCCTACAAGCCTTGCTTTATGGCTATTGATTGAACCATCAACATTTAGCTTGTTTCTAAATACCCATTTCACCTCAATTACCTTTCTGCCTTGAGGTCTGTCAACAAGCTACCATGAAATATATTTTTCGATCATAAACAGCTTCTCTTCCGTCGTCTTTTTCCACTTGGGGTCTTTGAGAGCATCAAGGTTAGCAAGTTCACATATTGCAACATTGCATCTTTGATATATGTCAAAAAGCAATCGAGTTCCCCTAGTTGGTGGATCATCCTCCCTTTTGTTTAACCATGAGCTTGTTTTTTGGATGGAATTCTTTGAGTCTTCCCAATCCCATTCTTCATTTTTCATGAAGTGGACATCTCTGCTGATAACTATCTTCTCAACTTCTGGTTTAAAGATTTTGTACACCTTTGAAATAGTGTTGTACCCAATAAAAATATATGGGGCAGCCTTTTTGTCTAGTTTATCTCGTTTAGCCTGAGGAACATAGGTAAAACAAAGACAACCAAACACTTTAAGAAAATGCAACGGCGGTTTGTACCCATACCATGCTTTAAAAAGAGCTTGATCTTTCACAAACTTTGAGGGAAGCTAATTCTATAGGAACACAGCTGTGTTTGCTGCCTCTGTCCAAAACCTTTTTAGCAGATTTTTCTTATGAACATACATCTTGTCATCTCCAGAATAAACCTATTTCTTATTTCACTAACTCCATTTTGTTCTGGAGTATAAGGAGTTTTTAGTTGACGTTTAATCCCGACATCCTCACAAAATAGATCGAACTAATGAGAAGTATACTCTTTGCCATTGTTAGATCTTAAAATCTAAATTTTAGGGCAACTTTCATTTTCCACTTTCGCTTTGAACTTCCTGAAAATTCTCTTGACTTCTCATTTGAACTTTAGAAAATAAATCCAGCACATTCGAGTCAGATCATCAATAAAAATAACGCAATAAAGACTGCCGTTAAGTAAAGGAGTCCTTAGGGGTCCTCTAACATCGGTGTGAACCAGTTGCAGCTTTCTTGTGGATCTCAAAGTTCCTTTGGGAACGGAAGTCTACTTTGTTTCCCAAAATGACAAGCACGATAATCTGTAGACCTCACTCCCAAGTTAGGTAGGTTCTTCACCATCTTCATTTTTTGCATTTTGACAAGCCCTTGATATTGATAGTGCCCGAGTCTCTTATGCCATAAGTCAACAACATTTTCTTTTGCTTAATATACCATATGCTTCCTCAAATTGATCTAATGAGAAACTTCTGCCTCTCATATTGACTTTAAACAAGTCTTGTCCCGAGAGATCATTGATTAAGAAATATTTATATTTGAAACCATTTTCTAATAACTGACCAACGCTTAACAAGTTCCGGTCCAAGTCAGGTACATAAAGAACATCAAATATTGTTTTAGTACCTGATTGTGTCTCAATTGCAATGGTTCCCATTCCTTTTGTTGGAATGTGACCACCATGGCCTATTCTTACCTTTGCAACTCGAGTAGGATTTAATTTATTGAAGAGTTCTTTATCATAAGTCATGTGATTTATGCATCCGCTATCGATCAGGCAAGGCTCGCTTGAAACATTGCTTGCAAAACATGATGCAACAGAAAGTTGATCCTCTTCCTGTTCATTAACAACCTGAACATCTGCGTCATGATGAGGTTTATTCTTGCAAATGATTGCTTCTTGGTTGCACTTATTTCACTTAGCATCATGCCTTTTCCAACACTTGTATGGCGCATGTCCATTCTTTCCACAATGCTTAAAAGGAGGGTAGTTTCCTTTGGAACTACTTGCTTTTCTTTTGTTGTTGTTGTGCGCTGCTCCTTCTCCATTTGTTGTATAGTTCTTATTATTGTTTATCTTTTTTTATATTCTGCTATCTTCATGTTCGGCTAGCAATGCACCCTCTCTAATTCCATCTTCTCTCATAACCCTTCTTTGTTTTTGTGCCATCAAGGAATTCATTAATTCTGCCAAAGTAATTTTGGAATGATCCTTTGTGTTTTTCAAAGTAGTTATGGTGGCTACAAATCTTTCGAGTACGATACTGAAAATTTTTTCAACTAAATGAGAGTCTTTAAACTCAGAACTAGGTAATCTTACTCTGTTTGCTATGTTCATAAGCCTATCAAAATATTCCTTGATGGTTTCCGACTCTTTCATCTTCTGCAACTCAAAGTCTCTAATGAGATTCAACACCTGCATGCCTTTGATAGGATCATGTTCTTTATGTTCTGCCTTGGGATAATCCCATATGGCTTTTGCTAATTTTATAGACATGATACGAGTGCAAAGACTATTAAAAAGAGACACGCCTTTGCCTTAGACTTTCTATTTTTTTTTTTGTCCTTATGGTTCTTGATTTGAGCCATTGTTGGGTTGCCGGGTAGTGGAGGAACTTCATAGTCTTCCTCGAGTGCCTCCCAAAAATCTAATGCTTCTAGATAGGCTTCCATCTACGTAGCCAACGTATGAAAATTTTCGTCATTGAAGACTGGAGGTGCCATTGCCGAGAAAATTGAGCTTTCTTCCATGTTTGAGATTTTGCTGTTTTTGGTTGTGTTATTGACTCACTTGAAACACTCACTCACAGAGAATACTCATAGACCCCGCGTGAAAAAGGGCTCTAGATACCAATTGTTGGTAATTTTAAGAACACAAGAATATGAGAAAGTAAAGAAGTATAGCAACGGAAGAACTAAATTTTATTGATCGCTTTGTGTTACATAGATAAAGCGGGAAAAACAAAAGCAGTAAAAAAAAAAAAAAAAAAAAAAAAAGGAGACACGATCCAAGCATATTTATAGAATCCTGATTTTATGAACTAACTCTTAAATAGTACAAAAAGATAGCTAACAACTATTTGACTAAGTCTTATTCAAAACTAAAGCAGCAAAAATAAATTTACTACAGTTATAAAATATATTCCTAACAAATCTCTCCATAGGAGGGGACACCATTTCTCGGAATGAATCTCTTTTATTTGGCCAAATTATTGTCTCTTCAGGTGGGATCTTTGAACTTGGTTTCTTCGGACTTGGTAACTCTTCCAAATATTACATAGGCATATGGTACAAGAACGCTATTTTATCATGAATTGTAGTTTCGGTATCGAATAGGGATAAGCCACTTAATTATGGTGCTGCTGATTTGACAATTCTTTGAGGCAACCTAGTACTTCTCGATAAATTTCAAGGCTTAGTTTAGTCAACAAATATTGCAAGGAGTATAACTTCAAATAATTCTTTCATAGTAGTCCTTCGTGATGATGGAAATTTGATTTTGAGTTATATGTCAAATTCATCAACACCCTTACTACTTTGGCTAAGTTTTGACTACCCAACACACTCACTTTTGCCTGGTGCTAAGCTTGGATATGACAAACGTACACAAAGAAAATGAGAACTGATTTTATGGAAGAATTTGAACGATATGGCACCAGGATTGCATTATGTGGAACTGGACCCAAAGCATGTTCAACTTGTTATAAAATGGAATAGGACTACAGAGTATTGGGCAAGTGGTTCATGGAATGGCCAAAGATTCAGCTTAGTGCTTGAAATAAGGTTAAGCTACACATTTATTTACAACTATACCGATAATGAGAATGAGTCATATTTTACATATTCCGTTTATACTGGTTGTGCAATTACGTCTAGATTGATAATGGATGTCTCAGGACAAAAATTAAGCAAATAACATGGTTGGATACTTCAATTTCTTGGAATCTATTATGGGCTCAACCAAGAGAACAATGTGATGTTTATGCTAATTGTGGGGTGATTGGAGTTTGCGACAGTGCTAATGCATCTTGCAATTGCTTGAGTGGTTTCAAGCCAAGATTAGATGCATAATTGAATTCAAATGATTATTCAAGTGGATGTGTAAGAGACCACAAGTGTAATGCAATTACTAAAGACCATGATAGCTTTTGGCTGGATACAGCTATAAGACCACCTGCTCCTCCAGCTACTAATATCACCGTTAGGGAAGACTCCGGGTAGATCTACTTGTTTCAACAATTGCTCTTTCACTTCTTATACTTATGATGGTTCCGGTACATGTTCAATTTGGACCGGAGATCTGTTCAATCTACAACAACTCAACAAAAGTGAAATAGAAAGGATATATTTTGTCAAACGTGGCTCACCTGAAGGTTAGAATAGCATAGTTATTAATGTTAGCACTTAACAACGATGATTCTCCTTTTCTTTTGCCTTGTTGATATTGGAGCATCATTATCTAGATGTCGTTTATCATTTTTAGGAGTCTTTTATATTTATCCTAATGTCATTTATGCTTGTCTCTTAGCTTTATCCTTTAGTATAGGTTAGTCTCTACAGTTTTCTTCTTGTTAGAAGTCTTCTTGGGAAAAATGTGTATTGAAGCTCATTCAAACTTTCAATAATATACACAGTTTTTGCATAGCTTCTTCAAGCTCTTATATGGTATCACAACCAACAAAACTCTAACGAGTAAGATCCAAATTTTTTTCTCCAAAATACTCGATGGGTACCACCGGTAACGGCAACAATTTCTAAGTTGTCAATGCTGACAACACAACAGGTACCAACATCATTATTCAATTCAATTGTGCTTCCCCATCAAACTCAGTGGTGGTCATAACTTCGCCACCTGGAAAGATCAATTTCCCATGCTTATGTATGGCTACAATATTTTCAGCCATCTCGATGGGACCACTCCGAACCGCGAGCTGCGCTATCACCCTTGGCACCAACATATCTCCCAACCATGCTTTTTTACCTTGGTTCTGTCAGGACCAACTCATTCAGAAGCCTTTATGGCCTCTGTTGAACTCACCATTGCCTCCACTGTTACTTCCGCCAACCCGGCTAAAATAGCTTGGGACGCTTTGCATACCACCTATGCAAACAAGTCTTAAACCAGGGTCTTTAGCTTGCATGATCAACTTGCCCGCATCACCAGGACTCTCGCTCTATCACCGAATATATTCAAATTATTCAGTCCCTCTCAGATGAGTTAGCCACTATTGGTGTCCCTGTGCCCAACCCTGAACTCATCGTCAAATTACTCAGTGGTCTAGGCCTTGAGTTTCGCGAGATCACTTCTGCCATTAGGGTACGTGACACAAATGTCACCTATGAAGAATTGTTTAAAAAGCTACTTGACCATGAACTCTTTTTCTATCACAAGGATACTAAGAAAATATCCAGCCCCATCACTTCCGCAGTTGCCATAAAATCCAATTATCGCAACAATCGTATGCAAAACAATAATTTCCAGAATGGGCGCCGGAACCCACGCTCTAACACTTAACCACAGTGGCAGTCAAACATGAACCTATATACTATTGTTCTACCAACTATGTAATTGGATTCGCCACACCGCAAATGTTTTCCACTCTAAGTCACATAGTCACCTTTAAGCCCACGCGAACTATGTTGCTGGATTCAATTCTTCTACCAATCTTTGGATAGTCGACTTAGGAGTCACCCGCCATATCACAACGGAGCCACACAACCTTAAATTGTACCACGCTAACGAGGATGTCTCCATGGGTGATGGTAAAAAAATTCCAATTTCACACACTGGTTCTACTCAATTAAATGCATCAATAATATTTTTAAGCTAATCGACACTTTGTGTGCCCCATCTATGTTACACCTCGCCCCCCAGGAGCTAAGGACATTTAGTACTTATGGTGTATTTTCAGAGAAGGAGCTTATGGAGGGTTAACGTCGTGAGCATATACAGGATATAAGTCATGACAAATGGATGTTACACCTTGGAAAAAAATTTATATTGTTAGTACCGTTACTAAACGAACGTGAGCCCGAAGAGGCCATAGAACTCTTATAAGGATAAGAAATACTTCTAACAAGTAATAAAAGAATAGCTAAAGGTTCCAGGGTCAAGCGGGTTGGAGAAAGTAAGTTGTCAAAGCTTTGGGAAAAATTGGGCAAATTTCGGATAGGATTTTTTTATCCAAATTGAGCGAGGTATATCTCCAAGAATATGAGAAGTTATGGAGTGAATAAGCTATCCAAATTGAAGTTCATCAAGTCTAGTTTCCAACGCAACAAACCGTTCACCGATACGACATCGGAGAAGGGAGTTATGGGCATTTTAAAACGGACTGCCAGAAGCCGCAAACCTGCACGAAAATCCTTTTAGCCCACTTAAAAGCCCATTAAGTGACCTGACCCACAGCCCTATAAATAGCCCCAAACTAGTTTTTTTACTCATTTTTCACCCATTCTCACAACCTACAAGTCTCTAGAAACCTCTCCAACACTCTTTCATGCCTCTACACAAACCTTAGCCCAATTTGGTGGGTTCCGACTTTAACTTATGCTCGGAAAGTACGTATTGCTTCATAGTTTTTGATTTCCCTTGTCGTATCATCTTGGATAAGAGCGGGAACCTCGAAGTCGGGTGGTGTTTCACGCATGCAACCCATTTAAGGTAAGATTCTTCCTCCATTATCAAAAGTTTGCATAAATTCGTAAATTGGTATTGCCAAATTTAGCTCATGTTTAGTCGAATTGGTGGAAATACAAAATAAATCTATGATGTGTATTGATGATGGAGTATAATGGATATTTTTTGACAAATTAGTATGGAAATGAGTTTGGATTATGATTGTTGGTGTTGGGTTGTTGTTATAATCCTGGGATCGGAGTATAAACAGAGAAAATGCTGCCCGAATTTCCATAACTCCGAAAGAATTGGATATAACACCTAGAATACTTCACATGCAAGCTAAGAGAAGACTAACCCAAGTCGTATATTTCCATTTAGGAGCGGGAGAAGGACCTGCCTGGGAATAGGGAATTCCTTCAGGTCACATTTTTGAAGATAAAGGTATGTAAGGTTTTCGCTATCGTTTTTCTTGGCACGAATCAATAGAACCCCTAGCGTGCATTATCAATCCATTCAAGTCTATTTCGGATTTCCTACATTTTATACATATATATATATTTTACAAAAAATACGTATTTTATGAGAAGTACATATATTTTATGAAAGATGCATATTTTTCCTAAAATCTCTATTTTTATGGAATTTTCGATATTTTACGAAATTAAGTAAACGTCCCCAGCTAAGTCGTTCATTGACTCCTATTAAACCATTCGTATACTTTATGAAAGATCCTTATACTGTTAATGTGAGTATTATCATTTGAGTTATTCCTTGTCCTCGATATGTGTCCCATAATATATTCGGAGGTATAATGACCTTACGTCACTCCGAAAGGCCCAATGTCACTTCTTTGACCCCTTATGCATATATATATATATATATATATATATATACATATATATATATATATAACCATATATATGATCATTTGGGTATTCACACCGAGTCCCATTACGGCCAGGTACATTATAATATAATGATGTTTTCCCGGATGTAGGGAAACCGTTGACGCGGGGAGGATGATGATGATATACACACTGAGTCCTGAAAAGGCTGGTACGTTTCACACCGAGTCCCACTAGGTCCGGTACGTTATATATATATATATATATATATATATATATATATATATATATATATATATATATATATATATATATATATGAATATTTACTTGCATATGAAAAAATTTTTTCTCATGCATGACATATTGTATGGTTTCAGATGTCACAAGTTATCAGTTATCACTATTCTCCCATGTTTAAATTTATATTTTACTGATGTCATTACTTTCCTGCCTTACATCCTCAGTACTTTTATCCATACCGAGCGTCCCACTTCTTATGGGGGCGGCTCGCATTTCATGTCTGCAGGTCCGACGAGCAAAGCGAAAGACCTTCTCAGTAGGATCGCCAGCTTCGGCGGGACGTCAGCAAGTACCACTATGCCGGGCTTGCTAGTTGGATATATATCGAGTCTACACGTTATGTATACGACAGATGTATGTATTCTTAGAGGCTCATAGATAGTGTAGTGGGTATCGAGTCATGCATGTTTTCGTTATACTTATGATACACATGTTATAGCACGGGAGGCTATATGATATTTTATGATGTTCATGTTGCGGCCTTATTGGCCGGCTTATGTATACTGATCATTCACAAAGAGGTTATGTTATCCTTGTGTTGGGCTGTGTACCCGTGCTCTTATATGTACATGCTAATGATTACGACCAGGATTGTTGTATTAAGGTTATATTATGTCACGTCAAGTAGTAATCGGTTATTAGGGTCGGGTGCCCGTCATGCCCCTCGTCGGGGTGTGACAATCCATTAAACGCAAACTTCTCTCTGTTTTCAAAATTTGTCAAGATAACCTAAAGTCTATTGATTTTTTTCCCTTTGATTTTTTCGTGAAGGATCTGAAAACGCACAAACCGTTGGTGCACGGACGTAACAATAATGGACTGTATGAGTGGCCTGTCACACATCCCAAAGCTCACATGTCCATCTCATCCACTCCCCTCACCACTTGACATCAACTACTAGTTCATCCCTACTCTAGAGTTAGGTTTATCTTGAATAAATTCTCGCTAGCATTTCATGAGCGAAACAAATTTTCTCATTGTAATTCCTGCTTATCTAATAAAGCCCATGTGCATCCATTTACCCAATTAACTTTGTTTAGCTCAAAACCGCTTCAAATTATTTTTAGTGATTTATAGGGGCCATCACCAGTTTTATCTCTTGACAAAAAATTGTATTAATGTATCTTTGTTGATCAATATACAAAATACATTTTTCTTTACTCTCTAAAGAATTAAAGTGAAGTTGAAGAGCTTTTTCAAAAATTCCATGCTCTGATGGAAAAACACTTTGACAGCAACATCTTATCACTTTAACTGATGGTGGAGGAGAGTATACAAGTCTTGATTCTTGTCTCTCCCTTCATAGCACTGAACACCTTTCTACCCCACCCTATACGCCCCAACGAGTTGCCTTTGCAGAGCATCGACATTGTCATATTGTCAAAAATGCAAGAACACTTTTACATGAGGGGTCTCTTCCACTCCAGTTCTGATCTTTTGTGTGTCATCATGTTATCTACATCATCAACCATTTTCCTACTTCTCAGTTAGATATTCAATATCCATTCCAATGATTACTTGGAAAACCACCTGGTTACGACTCCCTACGAATTTTTGGTTGCTTATGCTATCTATAGCTAAAACCCTTGAATCCAAATCCACACCATGTGTCAATCTCGGATTCTCTTTATCCCATCATTGTCACCATTGTTTTGATCCAATTAATTCTAAGGTTTATTTATCCCGTGATGTAAGGTTTATTGAGAATATTTTTCCTTTTAAAACTTTGTTCTCCAATACTACATTTAAACGTTCTAACTTGGAAATAACTAATACTACAATTACTAAATCTTCAAAAATCTCCCCTTCACTTCCCATTATTCCAGTCCTGCTCCCCCCCCCCCCCCCCCTTCTCCTTCCAAATTCAGATAGAAGAAAGGTACTCAAGGGGCGCGCATATCTCACAAGCACAAAGTTGAAGAAGAAGCAAAAGGAATGATGAATGATAACAATGATGAAGTTATTGATGTTCCATACTTTCACTTGGAGACTATTTTAGCAGCTACAGACAACTTCTCAAATGCAAAGAAGCACGGACAAGGAGGATTTGGTCTTGTTTAAAACGTGATTTTTCATGCTTATACCTTTGTGGACTGGTACGACCGCATCGACTTATAGTAATGATATGAAAAATGCTTGACATGGTATCTTTCCCAGCGAAAAAGGAATTGCAGTGAAAAGGTTATCCAGCCATTCGAGACAAGGCATAGATGAATTTAAGAATGAAGTAACTCTAATTGCAAAGCTTCAATATCGAAATCTAGTGAGGCTATTGCATCAATGCAATAGAACAAATATTACTTTATGAATATATGCCGAATAAAAGCTTAGATACATTCATATTTGGTAAGAATAGCATTAATTAAGTTCTTTATGCTCAAAGTCATATGTTTTTTATAATGATCTAATTTTATTGACATCGCCAAACTTTTTCATTGTAATGATGCTAGATGGAACACTTTGTCAATTATTGGATTGAAAGAAATGTTATGACATCATATTTGGCATTTCCTGGTGTCTTGCTTATCTTCACCATGATTCACGACTAAGGATCATTCACAGAGATTTAAAAACCAGTAGCATTTTATTAGATGAGGGCGAGGATTGTTGAAGGAAAAGTAGCAGAAGCAAATACGAATAAAGTTGTGGGAACCTAGCATGTATATATCCCTTCCTGTCAATAATTTGTTACAAAAGGAACTTGAGAAAAAAATCTTACACTTAATGTTTTGTGCACTGGTGAAATTCGGTGGCTATATGTCTCCGACTACGCACTTGATGAATTGTTTTCCATCAAATCAGATGTATTCAGTTTCGGAGTGGCCATACTTGAGATAATCAATGGAAGTGTCACGCCCCAAATCTAGAGAGGCGTAATCGGCACCCAGTACTATACTCGGCTTGAGCGTACCACTCTGTAGCTGTAACTCTGGAGGAGTAACCCTCAACTTAGACCGACGAGGCCTACCTGTAAACACACAATACCAAGCAAGGCCGAAAAGATCATGTCCTAAATTAGCTATAAATAACAACTATTGTATATGAAGGACACACACACACAAAACATATGTACATAATCAAGGAGGCCGACGAGGACGCCATAAACGTCTATAACCAACAGTACCTAAAGAAACATATACAAGGGCTGGCAAGGCTGCTATACTGACATACATACCATACAAGAATAGGTCTACAATCATCTAAAGAGTAATGATCGTACTATGGCCGGGACAGGGCCCCGAACTACCATTATTTGTATATACACAAACACTGCACTGGTAACTCCCAATGACATGGAGCTTACCACTGTTGCTTGTACTCGACAATGCGAGGCGGTCTTTTCAAACCTTTCCTATCCGAACTGCGGATGAACACAGCGTCCCTAGGCAAAGGGATGTCAGTATGAAATAATGTACCGAGTATGTAAAGCGACTGAAACTGATATAGAAATGAAGTATAAGTTAACTAAACATAAACTAAAGAATCAATAAAGAATGCTGCTGCATTTACCTGCCTCTGTCGTCTAATAACTTAAAATACAACATTAAAATACTTAGTCTCGTATAAGACATCTAGATATGCATGATTAGCTTCGAAGGCACTCTCTATAGCCCCGAAGGCCTTGTGTATACATAATCATAGCCCCTGTTGACACCTAATTTTTGACCTGCAATAATTTATTTTAATTACTTAGGGTTGTTGGATCTCGAACGGAGTGATTTACCAAAATGATTTTATAAAATAATTTCGATAATATTTTGCCATTTCATTTGGCACAATAACTTCAAATATATATATATATATATATATATATATATATATATATATTTATTTATTTTAAGTCATTAAAAAATAATTTACATATTTTATTATTAATGTTAAGGTATTTGTCAAGCTTAATCGAAAAATAACTTAAAAATGAGGGTCCAATTGACAAGTGTTTTACCCCGTTTAATTTAAGAAACTTGATTAATTAAATAAATAATCATTTTACCTCTTAAAATTTTAATGTTTGCATAATCAATTTGCATTTTTATGCCATTTTGGATTAATCACAATTAATTAAAAGTTTAATTGTGATTATGTTTGTAAATCGTTTGTTATATGATTAGTCACGGCTACAATTGGAACAACCAATTGATGAGCTAATTAATTGGTCAAATTTAGGCCATAATTAAAGTGTTTCATTAATTAACATGCTTTTATTTTTTCAGTATTTATTTAAATTGCATTTTTAGCCCTCCCTATATACACGTGTATACATGGGTATACATGAATATACTTGTATACACATGTGTATATGAGTATATCAGCTTGTGCCCCCTCCCCTTTCCTTTTATTTCAGCCGAGCCCAGTCCATAAGGACCAAACGTGCCCAAACGTCCCTTTTATTTCACAAAAGAACCAAACAGACCTCTCTTTTGTTTCAAGAGCTAGGGTTTCGGGTGAAACCCTAATGACGCCGCCCCTAATCCTTTCTTTCCCATCACATCATCCATGCTGGAAACAACAAAAAATGAGGGCCCACATTAGCATGGATCGTCGCATAGCCGAAAATGGCAAGTGCATTTATTGTTCGCCATTTCTCACCTATTTTTGCCAAGGTTCAACCCTAAACATGGTATTGTGTGTCACGACCCGACTAGGGCCATGACGGGTACCCGGGGCTAACCGCCGAGCACCACTCATTCTATTACTCATCCTGCATTCATTCATATTTCTTATGCTTATAATCATAGAAAGCCATTTTCATTTGAACATATTCACTTTATATACATGAGCCTTTTCGGCTACCAAAATAATCTATATACATATATACCATGCTATATATATATATATATAGACGGGACGGGGATATATATATATATACACAAAAGAATAGTCAATGGTACCTCCGGACAAAGGAGTGCTCTGTCGCCTAATAGCTCCTACGAGTCCGGATCACCTCCCCGTCTACCGTGCGGTGAACACGGCGTCCAAAGAAAACGAACGTCGCATAAACATTGTACCGAGTATGTAAGGCATCAACAACAATAATACATCAATGAAATAGGAAGCAAGAAACGAGGAACAATCAGAATCGATCGTCAATTATAAAAGAAATGATGCATGCTGGCTTACTTCATAATCATCATCATATTATGTATGCATATATGTATAAGCTTCCCGACCATATAGGTACGGTGTGATAATCATTAGCCTGCGTCTAGGCCTCCCGAGTCCGGGGTACCATCTTATGCCGCCTACTAGTGCTGTCTACCCATGCCATCTAGACATGGTGTATATGCTATGCCCGACCATATAGGCGCGGTGTAACATCATCATCATATACTCATCATAATGCATGCATAAAAACTCAAAGGCAACTATACTTTATCGGGGTGACATAAGGTCGTGAACCCCCGATCCCATTATGGAACATTCATACACATTCTGCCTCACCTTCAAGGAATTAGCATATAAGGTGAGTATATATAATAAACAACATCAATGGATTATAGATAGCATCATTAGCTTTATAGGAACATCATATCATGAACTCTAGGATCTTTACACTTAAGCTCGTTATCATCATTATCGTGCTCATAATGTATCTCTTATCTCATATGGCTATTCATGAACATAGACTCTTAGTTTTCCGGAATATAGGAGATTCATGAAGAAAGAGGAAAATCATGCCATAGGATTCATGCCTTAGAAAGAAAGGACTAGCCTTACATACCTTTTTCGTTTAACTAATCTATCGCTTGCTTGTTCTCTTTAATGCCCACGTTTATACCTTCAAGAGAATTCGTATTGACATTAGCTAAACGATTATAAGAACGTGCTTACTAAAGCTAGAGAAAATTGGGCAGCATTTCCTTTGTTTATACAACTTTCCCCATATTCCATATCAACTCCCAAACATCCATAACAACAATCACAATACTATAGGCAACAATTATCATTCATTTACATTATCCATATTTCACAATTTCACTTCAATTCCCATCCCCCCCCCATAACCATGGTCATAGTTCACTATAATGTTTTCTCACATATAATGCTTATCCCATGTTCTAAATGTCATTCATAACATATTTACAATCACAACATATCAATATCCACAATTCAATCCAAGCTTCTATCCAAAGATGACACTATTCTTGCATTCATGACTCATTTCCTATTTCCTTCTACAATCCAAGTGTTTCAACTTTTTAATACCTCAAACATCATGAAAATACCATAAAACTTACCTTAGATAGTGTAGGAACAAGCTTTGAGTGGCAATACTCTTCTTGCACCAAAACCCTAGTTCACTTCTCTTGGAATTTCTTGGCTTAGATGACTTTAATGTGTTTCACACTCTTGATTTTGTTGGTTTGATGAAGTTGATCATCAATTTCCCTTGGGTTCTTGTGGATGAAGAGTGGAGAAGATTCTAGAGGGTTCTTGAATTGTGGAGGAGAGAAATGAAATGAAATAAAATGAGAGAGAGGTCCTTATATCATTTTAAAATCTGTCCCGACCATATTCTACGGACCAACATACGGTCCGTATAAATTATAAATTACCGTATGTATGACCGTAGATTTGGTCCGGAGAGGTATGTTATTTAAGGGCTGATTATACGGCCGTACATATGGCCGATATAATTTATACGGCCAATATGTTGGGCCGTATAATGCCAGTTTTTCTGAAATCATTCTCGTTGTCTCGTTTGATCTCCAATCCTTATGGAACCTTCTTGGCACTTGTTTAATACCTCAATACCAATCTAAGGGACATTATAACACTTCTCCAAAGCATCATTAAAACATCATTAACTCGATACTTGTAAATCTTGCCCGACACACAACATATAACTTGCTTTCCTTAACAACTTTCTTCCCTTACTTTAAATATCTTTGAAATCTCGATTAGGGTCATCAAATGCCATTTCTTACTTATCAAAACACCATATACGTCGTGCCCTTTTGTTAGTCTATTCACTGCACGTTAACGCAAAATTTCCAAGGTGTAACATTTCTTCCCCCCTTTTGGAACATTCGTCCTCGAATGTTAAACACTCGAAAATTCTATGAAAATTTCGCCAGAGTTTTCCCTGTAATATGGCACTACCATCCTGTCACAGCAACCCACAATAACATTGCCTCACAGGGCCACAACATAATAGCAATATAAGTTGGCCACACACGACCCATATGCATAAAAAGAAAACATACATACCTCATAATCTCATTGTCTCATCATGGATCTCTTCCGGGGGCTGAAACAAGTGCGGGTATGTGTATTTCATCTTCTCTTCTGCCTCCCAAGTCATTTCTTCTCGCTTGTTATCTCGCCACAAGACTTTAACTGAGGCCACTTCCTTGTTTCGAAGTCTCCGTACTTGCCTGTCTCATATGGCAATGGGCACTTCTTCATAGACTAGCTTCTCTGTCACTTGAACATCATCTATTGGAACAATCCTCATAGGATCTCCAACGCACTTGCGGAGCATTGAGACATGGAAAACCGGATGGACCGATTCAAGTTCTAGAGGCAAGTTCAATTCATAAGCTACTTGACCCACCTTGCGGATAATCTTATAGGGTCCAATGTATCGAGGACTTAACTTCCCCTTTTTACCAAATCTCATCACACCTTTCATTGGCGACACCTTCAAAAATACCCAATCCTCAACTTAAAATTTTAAGTCTCGCCGGTGGTTGTCCGCATAAGATTTTTAGTGACTTTGGGCTATCAACAGTCGATCTCGGATCACCTTAAATTTTCTACTTTTGCTTGTTGAATCAACTCGGGGCCTATTAGCCGTATTTCTCCTATTTCAAACCATCCAATTGGAGACACACTTCCTTCCATATAAAGCTTCATACGGAGCCATTTGAATCTTTGGAATGGTAGCTATTATTGTATGCAAACTCAATAAGGGTAAGTGGTCATCCCAACTACCACGAAAATCTAGAACACATGCTCTTAGCATATCCTCCAAGGTTGTCCGATAGTACGTTCGGCTTGCCCATCAGTTTGCGGATGAAATGCCGTGCTAAGCCTTACTTGAGTACCTAAACCTTTTTGGAAAGATTTTCAGAACTTGGCTGTAAATTGCGCTACTCTATCTGTAACAATAGATACCAGAATACCATGGAGCCTCACAATCTCCTTGAGATACAACCTTGCATAATCTTCTGCTGAGTATGTGGTTCTGACTGGAAGAAAATGAGCTGCTTTCGTCAATCTATCCACAATCACCCATATGGAATCATACTTGCTTCGGGAACGGGGTAATCCCACAATAAAATCCATATTGATTACTTCCTATTTCCAAGTAGGAATTTCCATGGCTTGCAATAATTCTCCTGGCTTTTGATGTTCGATCTTCACTTGCTGGCAATTTGGGCATTGGGCTACAAATTCTGCTATATCTCTCTTCATGCCATCCCACCAATATATCAACTTGAGATCACGATACATATTTGTCGTTCCTGGATAAATAGAATACCGAGAATAATGAGCTTCTTCTAAAATTCGACGACGCAATTCTACAACATTCGGAACACATAGCACTCATTTCGGTATCTAAGAATTCCATCCATAGAGGTTTTAAATGGAGACTTCTCTTTTCCATGAAATGTGTCTCTATAATGGCTCAGTTGAGGATCTTCATATTGCCGCTCTTTCATTTCCATATCCAAGGATGAAACTGTGAGATTATTAATACCAATTCTTGCACTACCTGCATCAATCAGGCGTACTCCAAGATTAGCTAGTTGGTGGAGCTCATGAATCAATTCTTTCTTCTCAGGAGGAACTTCGCATAGGCTACCCATTGATCGGCGGCTAAGCGCATCAGCTACTACATTTGCCTTTTCGGGGTGGTATAAAATATTCACATCGTAATCTTTCAATAATTCTAACCACCGCCTTTGCCGCAGATTTAACTCCTTCTGTTTGAAAATGTATTGAAGACTCTTGTGATCCGTATAGATATCAACATGCACACCATACAAGTAATGTCTCCACATCTTTAATGCATGAATAAGCTATGACCAATTCGAGATCATGAGTTGGGTAGTTCTTTTCATGTTTCTACAACTGTCTTGAAGTATAAGCAATAACTCTACCATGTTGCATCAATACACACCCTAACCCAACACCGGAAGCATCACAATATACAACATAACCATCTGGCCCTTCCGGGAGTGTTAAGACTGGAGTTGAAGTTAATCTGTCCTTCAACTCTTGGAAGCTGCGTTCACAAGCATCATTCTACGAAACTTAGGCCGACTTCGTGTTAGCTTCGTCGATGGGGCTGAAATAGATGAAAATCCCTCTACGAACCTTCTATAGTAACACCGCGATCCCAAAAACTACGAACTTCGTAGGCGTCGTAGGCCTTGGCCAAGTCTTCACGGCTTCAATTTTCGAGTATCAACTCGAATGCCATCATTTGAAATAACATAACCTAAAAATGTCACAAAATTCAGCCAAAACTCGCACTTTGAAAATTTTGCATACAATTCTCGAGCTCGAAGAATTCTAAGAACAATACGTAAATGATCGGCATGTTCGATTAAATGTGAGAGTACACCGAATATCATCAATGAATACTATTATGAATAAATCCAAAAGAGGCCTGAATACATTATTCATCAGATTCATGAACACTGCCGGAGCATTAGTTAACTCAAATGACATCACCCGAAATTCATAATGGTCATATCTCGTTTTGAAAGCTGTCTTGGGAATATCTTCTTCTTTAACTCTCACTTGATGATAACCTGACTTCAAGTCTATTTTGGAAAATCACTTGGCACCCTGTAGCTGATCAAACAAATCATCAATCCTTGGGAGAGGATATTTGTTCTTTATTGTCACCTTATTCAACTGCCTATAATCGATACACATTCGTAGGGAGCCATCTTTCTTCCTCACAAATAGGACGGGTGCTCCCTATGGTGATGAAATGGGTCTAATAAACCCCTTCTCAAGCAAATCTTTCAACTGTGCCTTTAGCTCTTTCAATTCTGCTGGAGCCATTCGATAGGGAGAAATAGAAATAGGCTTGGTATCCGGCAATACATCAATAGCAAAATCGATTTCTCTTTCTGGAGGAAGGCCTGGAAGTTCATCTGAAAATACATCCGGAAATTCATTCACTGCAGGAACGGATTGGAAAGTTGGCGACTTCGCTTCGGTATCATGAACTCGGACTAAGTGATAAATATAGCCCTTAGCTATCATCTTTCTTGCCTTAAGGTAGGAAATAAACCTACCTCTTAGCGATGCAGTATTACCCTTCCATTCAAGCATGGTCTCTCCTAGAAATTGAAATCGAACTACTTTCATCCGGCAATAAACATTAGCATAACATGAGGCCAACCAATCCACACCCATAATCACATCGAAATCTAATATTTCCAGCTCAACTAAATAAGCTTTAGTCTGGCGGTCGCATATCACAATTATACAATCTTTGTACACTTGTCTAGCTATCACGGGATCACCAACTGGAGTAGATACCTCAAAAGGTTTAATTGGCTCGGGTTTCACCCCAATACAATCAGCAACATACGAAGTGATATAAGATAGTGTGGAGCCCGAATCTATCAATGCATATACACCATGAGAAAATACGGATAATGTACCTGTAACCACATCCGGGGAGGACTCAAGATCTTATTGTCCGGCTAAAGCATACATGCGGGGCTGAGTGGCACCTGAAGTAGATGCTCCCCCTCGGCCTCTACCTCGGCCTACTGGAATCTGGGGAGTACGCACTGCCCCGGCGCACCGAAGAAGAACCGACCACCGATCCCGTGGGCCGGACCCCAACTCTACCACTCGTTGACGGCAATCTCGCATCATGTACCCCAACCGGCCACGGAGCATAGCAAGCATCCGAACCACCGGCGACATTGTCCGGAATGTAATCTACCACACCGGCATCGTCGCGGTACTAGGGTCTCTCCGGCTATAATCTCCCCCAACCGTGAACACAGGCCCTCGAACTCTGACCCTATCCTGAACGGAAGGAGCAATCAAATCTTCTACCCGTGAATCGTGGAGGTGCACTAGTCACCGACTGGCCTGAGTGTCTAGAATATGCCTGCCTTAATCCCCCTCTATAATCACTACCTGCCCCCATAGATCTGGCCCTCTTGCTTTGCCCTCTATCAATATCACGATCACCCCTTTGCGGATGTTGTTGTCCTTCTAGATTCTGGGCATGGGCTTGAATGCGGGAAATATCCATCCCATCTTGCAACGAAGCCATCAAACAATCCTTGAACAAATGTTGCCTTAAGCCACTCACAAATCTATGTACCCGATCTCCCATGTTAGCCACCGTAGTCGGGGCATATCTAGCCAAAGAATTAAATTGAAGGCTATACTCCCGAGCACTCATATTTTCTTGTTTTAAATTTAAGAACCTATCCGCTCTAGCTCGGCAGACCTCGGGTGGCAAGTAATGGCGGATGAAGGCATCTACGAATTCTTGCCAAACGGGAGGAGGCGCATTCTCTTTTCTTGATGCTATCCAATTATTATACCATAAGACCGCCACATCCCGGAGTCTATACGATGCCAACTCCACAGATTCAGTTTCAGAGGCATGAATAATCTTTAATGTCCTCAATATTTCATCAATAAAGCCTTGCGGGTCTTCATCCGTGTTATAGCCCGTATTTTGTACGTTTAGAAATTTCAAAGTCGACGTGGAAAGTTAAGGGCGAGACCATTTTCAAAAAAAAATTATTTTGACGTACGAGATGTTAGGAATATTATTTATGAACATTGGTAGTAGGGACATATTGGGAAAGGCCATGGGTAAAAAGAGAAATTTTGCAAAAATGGCCAATGGAAATAATGTGGAAGGCTAGGGGCAGAATGGTAATATTGAGAAAAGTCGAGGGGCGAAACGGGAATTTCACACAAGTTTCTTGAAAGTTCAAAAGGGCCAAATTGGCCATGTGAAAAAAAGAAAGGAAAGAAAAATGATGACAAATAAGTCATCTTTGCTAAAAATTTTAAGAAAATTCTAGAATTAGGCATGTGCCCCTGACATGCCTACAATAACTATATATATATATATATATGTTCCTCTTTTAATTCAAGACAAAAGAAAGAACAAAAAAAAAAGAAGGAGAAGAAGCAAGACTAAAGGCCTATTCGGCCATGGCATGGGGAATTTGTCCCCATGAAATCTCCTCCCAAAAATTATTTTCTTGTTGTATTCCTACTAATTCAAGGGTCCTCTCCAACGTGGTATAATTATTTCGGAAGATAAGTCGTTCGTTTCGTCGTTTGGACAATTTGGTGGAGTGAAGAAGTTAGAAGAAAAAGGTAAGATTCAATTCCCTTTTAGGTGTTGTAAGGCCTTTATTTATATTGTAGTATGTGGAAATGAGTAGAAATTATGTAAATATGGAAGTTGCATGGTGAATGTGCATGTGTGCATGTGGCCGTATATGTGTTATGTTGTATGGTTAGGATGAGTTGCATTCCATGTTGTATTCTAGTTGTGGTGATTGTGGAATTTGTATTGGAAGTGAAAGATGGATAAAAATTTGATGAAGTTGGAATTTGGCCTAAAGCCGTGTGGTATGGATAGGGGAATCATGATGGATTTATTTTGTTTAGTATGTTAGTTGTGTTGTTGTGACTTTATTAATGTAAATGAAGGATATATGGGTTAAGTTGGCATGAAAATGGAATGTAGAGAATTATGTCCTATTAATGTGATTTTATGGTATTAAGATAATGAGGTTGTTAAAGTGTGGATTATGGTTGTTAGTGATGAAGTAGTAAGTAGAAAATGTGTTGGGATGGTTTTCTTGCATATATGGGAATTTTGGATGGAATATGAAAATGTTGAACATTGGATATAAGGCTTGAAATACCCTTGGTTTATGTTTGAATGATTTTGAATTAGTATGTGAACATGAAAATATGGATATTGATTTATAAGTGTAAAGTTAGATTTGGAATTGTTGCATTAATTGGAAAATAAGACCATTTGCGCTAAAATGCGTTTCTAGTCGATTGTTGGTGTTGTTTATATTGTTGTTGGTATGGTTGTTGTTGTTTTTGCTGAGTTTGAATCTCGGGGATGTTGTATGTATAGGGAAGATGCTGCCCAAATTTTTATAGACAAGTATTGGTTAAGAATGAAATTTTAAGCCTTATGAATAGCAAATTGGTAAATGTGACCATTTGTAGGTTTTGGACGAAACGGGATTTGAACTTTGGCAAGCCTAAAGGGCAAGAAAGGTATGTAAGGCTCCACCCTTCCTTCTCTTGGCATGTCCTAGATGTAATAGGTTTGAATTCGGACCTCGGGACGACTCTATTCTTTGGAATCTACGTCCAAATTTACCCCTTTTCCATTCAGTAAAATTGAATTAAATAATTTGTAACAGTTGGAAAAATTGTTTAAACATCTAGATTTTACGCAAATTGAATCCGACCATCTTAAAACTCTTAAAAGTGATATTGTGAAAACTAAAGTACGTATTATGTGTACACCACCTCATTTGACCCGAGGTGGGCCCACTATTCCCGAGTTTTTCTGTATTATTTCGTTTGACTCGTTCGAGTAGAATGCAAAGGAAAACTTTTGGCTACTTTTCTAACTACTTTATGACAGCCGTTTTAATTATTTTAAAGAGTCTCACAGTATATTCTGAAAAATGGGAACGATTTTAGAAAGATTATTTTTGACATAATCCGTCGTGACATCCGAAAGTCATACATTTTGATCATCGCTCAATTTTCTTCGTATGATGTGTTATCCGAGTTATGCTATCGAGTCTCTATATACGTTTTATATTTTGATATGTACAAATGACCCCTGAAGTTCTATTTTGATAAGAATCCTCCGCGGCCTTCAAAAGGTATGTGCTATGCCTCGTCCGGACCCTTTTTCATGATATGCCGCTTGGTCATTCCGTCCGATCTCTGTGTATGTCATACATTTTATGTTGCATTTAGTTTCTCACTACTCCGCTCGTGGATGCCTCAATGCTTCCTTCACCGAGCCCGGGCCAGATATGTTATCAAGCGTTTTCCACCGCATTGTTCGCCGTGCCTCGGTGAGGGGGCGGTATATATGTACATGGGTTGTGGGAGTATCTTTGTGCCATGTACACACTCTGATATGATATGATATGATATGGCCATCCGATATGCTATGATACGTGCACATTCCGATTTGATATGATATGCATGGCGCCGTGTCGGGGGCGACCACCTTGTTTGCCGAGTCCCATGATGGGACCGGCTATGGCATGTTTTCTCTCGCTATGCATTTGCTTATGTTTTATGAGTAAGCATTTCGATACTCCGGTTATTACATTTATGTTCCGTATCCTCTCGTTGAGTTATAACTCACATTGTTGGGCTCTATGCTTTACATACTCGGACATATTCCGTACCGACCCCCGTCTTTCTGGGGCCGCGTTTCATGCCGCGTGGTACACCCGATGAGTACAAGCTTTAGAGATGTTCCGTCAAGGCGTTGGCAAGCTCCATTTGCTCCCGGAGTGCCGCCGTGTCGGATTATGCATGTTATGTGTTCTCGATTATTTGTTAGAGACTTTGCGTACGAGTCGTGGGTTCAAGACACATCAGTTTTGTATCCGGCTCCATCGGCCGATATGTCGTTCTGTATTATGTAATATATCCCATGTATTTTAGATTCTGTTTGATTTGAAAATTACGAAAAAAAAAAAAAGTATGTCCCGAAAACCATTTCCGAAATTGTCATTTGTGATTGATTAAGAGTCTCAAGAGTTACGTCCGTAATAAGAGTCCGCGGGTTCGCTCGGCTCCGAGCATGGGGTCGGGTGCCCATCACACCCTAGTAAAATCAGGGTGTGACAATCCGGCTTCGACCCAAAAAACTCCGGAGGATTCAAACTCATAAAATCACGGGCTCTGGTACTAGCTGATCGATCACTTGGGCCCGCATTCTTCCGCCGTGCACGGCGGCAACTAATCGCGTCAATAGATGAATAGCCTCGGTCACTTGTTGATCCGAAGTAACCGGTGGAGGAACTGGAGGCATAGGAGCTGGAGCTGAAGCCCCTTCTTGTTCTTCTGTAATAGGCGGGGTGGAAGAAGCATTAGACGGAGCCTCATTATGTGATTTACCCTCTTCCACATTCATTAGCGGCTCTATTTCTACCCGCTTTTTCATCGTAGACTTGCCCTTCTGGGCGGCTTTAGCTTTTCCCTTTGGCGGTATTTCTGAAATCATAGCACACTATTAGGGAGGAGAAAATCTTATAACTCAGCTCTATCGCACGATCTCTTAAAATGAAAGATGGTCATTTTTTCCTAAATGCCCTGTAGCCTCCTCGTTTATTAGCGTGGCACGCAACACACCATAAACAAGACTCTACTAGACACGGCTCGTAGACACTTTCTAGGACCGAACCGTCTCGATACCACTTTTGTCATGACCCAACTAGGGCATGACGGTACCCGTGCTAACCACCGAGCACCACTCATTCTATTACTCATCCTGCATTCATTCATATTTCTTATGTTCATAATCATAGAAAGCCATTTTCATTTGAACATATTCACTTTATATACACATGAGCCCTTTCGGCCACTAAAATAATATATATACATACTATGAGAAACTGTGAGACCATACTACCCACACATTCGCATCTACGAGCCTCTACTAGAGTACTAGCCATATAGACGGGACAGGACCCCGTCATACCCAAAACATATGTATACACAAAAGAATAGTCAATGGCACCTCCGGGACAAAGGAGTGCTCTCAAGTCAGCTAATAGCTCCTACGAGTCTGGATCACCTCCCCGTCTACCTATAGGCATGAACACAGCGTCCAAAGAAAAAGAACGTCAGTACGAACATTGTACTGTGTATGTAAGGCATCAACAACAATGATACATCAATAAAATAGGGAAGCAGCAAATGAGGAACAATTTGTAACTGACTGTCAATTATAAAAGAAATGATGCATGCTGGCTTACTTCATAATCATCATCATATCATGTATGCATATATGTATAAGCTGCCCGACCATATAGGTGCGGTGTGGTAATCATTAGCCTGCGTCCAAGCATCCCGCGTCCGGGGGTACCATCTCGCCGCCCACTAGTGGTGTACGCGCCATGCCATCTCGACACGGTGTATACGCTGCCCGCCTTAGAAGTGTACCGTCCGGCCATATAGGCGCGGTGTAACATCATCATCATACTCATCGTAATGCATGCATAGAAACTCAAAGGCAACTACACTTTATCGAGGTGACATAAGATCGTGAACCCCGATCCCATTATGGAACATTCATACACATTCTGCCTCACCTTGAAGGAATTAGCATATAAGGTGAGTGTATATAATAAACAACATCAATGGATTATAGATAGCATCATTAGCTTTATAGGAACATCATATCATGAACTCTAGGATCTTTACACTTAAGCTCGTTATCATCATTATCATGCTCATAATGTATCTCCTATCTCATATGGCTTTTCATGAACATAGACTCTTAGTTTTCCGGAATGTAGGAGATTCATGAAGAAGGAGGAAAATCATGACATAGGATTCATGCCTTAGAAAGAAAGGACTATCCTTACATACCTTTTTCGTTTAACTAATCTATCGCTTGCTTGTTCTCCTTTAATGCCCACGTTTATACCTTCAAGAGAATTCGTATTGACATTAGCTAAACGATTATAAGAACGGCTTACTAAAGCTAGAGAAAATTGGGCAGCATTTCCTTTGTTTATACAACTTTCCCCATATTCCATATCAACTCCCAAACATCCATAACAACAATCACAATACTATAGGCAACAATTATCATTCATCTACATTATCCACATTTCACAATTTCACTTCAACCCCTCCCCCCCATAACCATGGTCATGGTTCACTATAACGTTTTCTCAAGTATAATACTTATCCCATGTTCTAAATGTCATTCATAACATATTTACAATCACAACATATCAATATCCATAATTCAATCCAAGCTTCTATCCAAAGATGACACTATTCTTGCATTCATGACCCATTTCCTATTTTCTTCTACAATCCAAGTGTTTCAACTTTTCAATACCTTAAACATCATGAAAATATCATAAAAATTACCTTAGATAGAGTAGGGACAAGCCTTGAGTGGCAATACTCTTCTTACACCAAAACCCTAGTTCACTTCTCTTGGAATTTCTTGGCTTAGATGACTTTAATGTATTTCACACTCTTGATTTTTGTTGTTTTGATGAAGTTGATCATCAATTTCCTTTGGGTTCTCTCTCTGATGAAGAGTGGAGAAGATTCTAGAGGGTTCTTGAATTGTGGAGAGAGAAATGAAATGAAATAAAATGAGAAAGAGGTCCTTATATCATTTTAAAACTGCCCCGACTATATTCTACGGACAAACATACGGTGGTATAAATTATATCGACCGTATGTCCGCGTAAATTTGGTCCCGAGAGGTATGTTATTCTCGGGCTGATTATACGGCCGGACGTACGGCCGGATAATTTATACGGCCGCATGTTTGGCCGTATAATGCCCAGCTTCTTCGAAATCATTCTCGTTGTTTGATCTCCAATCCCTACAACCTTCTTGGCACTTGTTTAACACCCTCAATACCAATCTAAGGGACGTTATAACTCTTTTCCAAAGCATCATTAAAACATCATTAACTCGATACTCATAAATCTTGCCCGACACACAACATATAACTTGCTTTCCTTAACAACTTTCTTCCCTTAACTTAAATATCTTTGAAATCTCGATTAGGGTCATCAAATTCTATTTCTTATTTATCAAAACACCATATACGTCGTGCCCTTTTGTTAGTCTATTCACTGCACGTTAACGGAAAATTTCTAAGGTGTAACATTGCGCCCCTCTCTTTACTTTTCTGGTGATTCTAGGTCAATTAGTATGAATCCTTAATGGAATTTCTCTTGAGGCGTGTTTGAATTGTCAAATCCCATTGGTTCATCTGAAACCAAAAGGATCCGTTAGGAGTTCTCTCAAATCTGACCCTCCATGTTTGTTTGACTTCAATCCTCACTGTAGAATGTGGATTTGAAGAGAACCAGCCTCATTTTGTGCTAGTCCCATATCGATTGAGGACTAGGGTTTCTCAAAGTTGGGAGTTCTATATAAAGAAGCCCCTAATTAACATTTTTAGGAGACTTGAAAAGAGATATACACTGATATGTGCTCAAAAGCTCGAATTACCTAGGGTTTTGGCTATAGCTAAGACCTTTACTTATTCAGCTTTAGTAAAATTTTAAACTTGTTTTCTTTATTCTTGTGTAGCTGAGCTTGGGTTTGTGAACCAAGGAAAGCTTCCAATTTCATTCTTGACAAGGGTAGCCCAAAAGAAAGGTAATTGTTCTTCCTTTTATTTATTTTTCAGTAATTTGTATAGTCATTAGATAGTTATGTGTGTGCTGCTTAGTTTATTATTAAGTCTATATGTTTGTTTAGCATGAATTTAGATTTAGGGATATTAGTATGTTTCTCATGTTCAATTATTGAAGATCTTAGTTTAAGCTATCATGTTCTTTAAGTTAGTTTTCTGCTCAAATGCTATATAGTTTACACAATGTTTTACATTTGTGTTTTTGGTTAGCCCAGTTTCTATTTAGTATTAAGTTGGAATAAGTTAAGTGTTAACCTACCTCTTATGTTTGTTTTAACTACTGTTTGGTTAGTGAGATTAGTTTAGATGTTAGTTTATGTACCTACTCAGTTATGCCTAGCTTCTGCTTAGTTACACGTTATTTAGATCAATTTTGACTTGACATGACCATATGGTTATCTCTACTTATATTATTATGACCGTTAAATCTTAGATTGACTTTTATTTGGTGGTGATCACTGGTTTTAATATGTATTTTGCCATCTCAAATAAATATTCAGCATAGCTTATGTCTTTGCCTAGCACCACATTTATAGAAACAATGTTGTGTTTTGGTAGCATAAATATGGATAGGTGTTTAAGGTGCCTTGTTGCTACATGTGTGAGTCTGGTTTTGGAACATCAGATTGGGTTTTGGACTTGTGAGCTAAAGGGTTTGTTCTAAAAAAGAAAAAGATCTTACTGCTTGTGTGTTTAACATGTTTGCCTCATCAAGAAAAGTCTAAAATAAACCTAATAACCCTATCAATATGTCCTTACACCTTATTTTTATTTCCTCTATGCTTATGTAAAAGCTCTGAATGTTTGTTAAAAAGGGGAAAAGGAATAAGCCATGTCTTGCTCTGTTTAGTTCTGAGATTCAGTCTTGAGGGAATGTTTGTATGTGAATCCAATCTTATGTGTTCAAATATGTTGAACGTGACCTGTTTAAGTTGGTCTCCATGTTAAAATGTTTGTTGTGCGTTGTCTGTTGAACCTGTTAGTCTCTTTGCTATCAAATATAAGCTTGTGCCTAGCATGAGTACTTTGCTTTAATATAACTTTTAATCTATTTTAGCTTTAATGGCCAATGCTTAAGTGCAATGTGGTTGCATGCAGGGTCTAGTTGGGATTTAGATATTTACATATAGGGATCTGACTTATAGACTACCAAATCTTGAGTCTTTTTAGTGTTTAATGCTACTGTTAGTTTAATATTGTCATCAACATGTTTAAAGATCTATTTGTCACCTTGATTTGTTTAAAATGCTCACATGGTTTATCATTTACTGATTTATCAATAATCCTATTCCAAACAGTACTGTCCAAATAGGGTTTGAGTTCAATCACCTAGGATTCCTATTTGTCAGAATTGGACTTAAATGGCATGAAACTATTTAGTATGATTATTTGGGCATGGCTTCATTCATGTGTAACAAAAAATTGCTAACTGATTTTGTATTAAGTTAACCTGCCCCTGTTATAGTCCATTAACAAATGTCCTCTGTCACTTCCAAGTGATTTGAACTTAGTGTAATATAGGTATCCATTTGGCTTTAAATTGACTACATGCTTGCTAATATTGGTGTGCACAATTGTCTGATATCTCCATGTGACCCATGATTGCATTAGTGTTGGTTTAAGTTGATCAAGTTGATTTATTTGACCTGCTCTTGCATGTGTTGGGGTCTTACAAAGAATCATCTAAGTCAAATGCTAGTTTTTGTATGCCATTGTTGTTCAATTATGTCCATATGTACATGTCTCTCATGATGGTCAATCTGTATGTGTTGTTGTTCTACGGTCTCTGCATGATGATATGTGTAATGACCTGTTTGGCCGTTACGGTACTTTTGACCTTGTTAAAGCTTTTTCGAGCTTCCTTAGCTTATATTAAACTTGCGGGGATGGGTGGTATGATTTTCGAGGTCATCAGATGAGTATTAGATTGGTTTTTGTGATAATAACCCTTAAAGCAAAAAATGTTTGACCAAAAGTTGACTTTTGAGTAAACAGACCTTTTTCAGAAATTCGTCGATTCCGAGAGATCCAGATGGTCATTTGAGACCTGCGGGAATGTTCAGTTCGATTCCCAATGCATTAGAGTGCGTTTTGGGACTTGGGTTGGAAAGCTAGTTTTGGGGTATTGGGGTTGACTTGGTCAGGGAGACCCTCGTTGGGAAAACTGTGGCCACAGGTGAGTTCGTAGCGCATTTTTATGTGTGTTTACATGTTTGTTTTGTATCTGTAAAGCCTCGGGTGATAGTCAGATTTCGGGTTGAGACTTGTGGAGTCGTGTAAAAATCTGGTGTCTGGTCTACCGCCATGGCGGCACCAGGACCGCGATAGCGGTATAGCTATGGCCCTGATGCTATAGCGGTGTAGATTAATTATGAGTGACCACCGTAGCGGTCATGTCACTGTAGCAGCGGTTCCACCATAGCGGATTGTAGACCGCTGTAGCAGTCGATGGGGACTTAAATACCTTGAATCCCTTTTCAAACCCTATCACTCCTCATTCATTACTCTCTGTTCTAGAGCTATTTTTAGAGCAAAACAAGAGATTTCGAGGTAATTCTTCATTGGGGTAAGTTCATCTAACCCTATTCTTCACTCATGATTCATAATCCACCTTAGAAGCTCCTTAATTCGTGCTAGAGTCTTCCAATAACATAAGGATTAAAGAGGGCTCTTGGGGTTTCTTTCTTGAATGAACTTTTGATTATCAAAACTTAATTTGTTGATGGAATAAGCTTATATTAGTATGGAATTGATGGGTAATAGCTATATAAACATGATTCCTTCATTATTAGTAACCAACTCATGCAATTGAGAGTTAGGGTTCATACCCAAAATAAGGGGGTTTATCTTTAAATATGAATTTAGCTTAATATTGAGTTGTTTTTGAAATTTATTGGTAGGTTTTGTTCACCTGGACTTGAATTACATATTTCACTTTCGAATTTCCTGTTTTGCCCTTGTGGGCCTGTTTACCGAAATTCCATAGGCTTAAGTTGACCGAATTAAAAGCCTATCAATATGGGTACTGTTCTTCATGTTTTCTAATCTAGATTATGTTATAAATAGACCTTGAGTATTTGGAGGCATTGAGTAAGGGAAAGGCACTCGCGTGATTGTTTGGGATTCCTATTCGGCACTCCAGGTAGTTTATGGCTTACCTTTTTGGTTATACTCCGGTTAGTAACTCGTATGCAGTACTAGAGAATTGTTGGAGACATCATGTGAATCTTCAGGTAAGAAGTTTGGGATGGAATTCTTAGGTTGGTATTGTTGTGTGACTGGTATTTTTGGGCTCGTGGCCTGTATAATCCCTAGGTTTATGCTTGGCTTTTCTTATATGAATTGGTGGTTGCTATGTATTATAGGGATTGGTTGGTAGGAACGGATTCATGTGATACTTGTACTATGATAGCTGTCCTTATATGAATTGATTGGAATCCATGTGTTATTTATGATATTCTCATTGCATGACATACTTTCTCATATCCATGATATATCTATCTTTATCTTGATATTGGGAAATGGTGCTGACGGAGGTAAGCATGATTTATGCGACACTACTATATTTGCGTAGCCATCTCTATTTTCTTTGATACGGAGTGGTTAGCAATGATATTGGATGGAGGAGTCATTCTAGGCTGTGTGATACGGAATGACGGTACATGGACTTAGCGGTCCCCCATGGGCCATGACTGTCGAGAGGTAGACATCGCCCCCCCGGAGCATGTGTGTATCATTGCATTGCATTCCATTTTCATACATATTATATGTTCTTATTATCATTTGAATTGATATTAATCTTCGATGATATTTGAGTTATTGGGTGATTATTGGGTTATGTTTGGATTCGTGAAATATTTGAGACATCGTTCGGTAATTGATTGTGCTACTTGAACTTGTTAACTTGTATCTGTCTGTGAGTATGATTATCTTTCCATTTCCTTGTTTGCATGCATGATATAGTTGTTGTCGGCCTATAATGCTTACTTAGTACCTTGTTTTGTACCAATGTTACCTTACTGTACTCTTTTTACGAATGCAGAGTACGCTGTTGGAGATACTTCCACCTCTCGTGACTGATCGCGGGGCCTGATTCACTAGCCTCGAGGGTGAGCACTTGGAGGATCTGCAGCCCGGATGGCTACTCTTTCATTACTTGTCTTATTCCTATCCTTGAGATAGTATTTATGTAGTAGACTATGTATTCAGACTTATTATGTATTCATACTTCATCTATGTAGTAGCTCTTGTACGACTTAGACCAGATTCATTTGGGCATGTATTATTCCGCACTTATTATTACTTTTATATTAGACTTATTTATATTATTTTTGGGAGTTGATTTCATTTATTTGTTTGGGTGTTGGTTAAGGAATGGGTTTGCCTACCGAGGTGAGAAAATGGTAGTGCTTGCACGTTCCCGAGTTGGGGCATGACAAGTTGGTATTAGAACCCTAGGCTACCCGATTTATAAGTACAAGAGCAAGTCTAGTAGAGTCTTGCGGATCGATATGAAGAGCTCTGTACTTATCTGTGAGGCTATAGGACTTTCAGAAATTTCCCATCTTTCATTCCTTTGTGCTACTTTATTCTAATTGGTGTCTGGAATTTACAAATTGGTATCTGATCCAAATTTTGTTCTCTCATAGATGGCGAGGACTCGAGCTACGATAGGGCCGAGGATGAGGTCCCGTAGTCTCGCTCCTAGGGCCGCACATCAGAGAGCGAGGAGTAGCGAGAGGTCGCGGTCCGGGCCAAGGGCTATGGAAAGTAAAAGACAAGCTGGGGTGGGCGGAGCCCCTATAGCCGACGCAGGCGAGCACGCTGCCTCTCTAGAGCAAAGAGTCGGAGGTAGCACCGGCATTCGGTGGTAGATAAAGATTTCACCGCATCACCCCGATACTGTGTCTGACCTCATGTTTCAGGATATTATGTCCTAGGCACTTCTTCATCTGGACGCCCAAAGATGTTGTAGGGGTTCCGTACTCGTGTGGCCTTTACCGAGCGGGGGTGACGACTGACCGAGTAGGGACAGACCACGGTTATGCATCCTGCTGAAGCCATGGCCCCGCATATTGGTGTTGTTTAGATTCCTGAGGGTGCTTCTAGGCCCGTTTCTACGCAGACTATGACTGTGGATGATCAGGATCTAGCTGGGAGGTTTCTGAAGATGAAGCTTTCTAAGTTCTATGGCTTACATACCGAAGATGCTTATGAGTTCTTTGTGGATATGCATGAGCATCTCTACAAGATGGGTATAGTTGAGACTCATGGTGTGGACTACGTGTTATTTCAGTTTCGCGGCGATGTGAAGACTTAGTGGAGAGCCTTCATTGATAGCAGGCCAGTAGGTGCTCCCCCTCTTTCGAACTCAGTTCCATCAGGCTTTCTTGGAGAAGTACGTGATGCGTACTTTAATTGATGCGCGCAGGGATGAGTTTCTCTGTTTGCGACAGCGTGAGTTGTCTGTTTGAATATGAGGCCAGATTTCTGTTCTTGGCCCGATATGCTGCCCAGATGATTCCCGTGAGGATGAAAGAGTTCGTAGATTTGTGAATGCACTAGTGTAGCCGATTCATATTGCTTGTCTTCAGTTGGTGACCATGGGGTCTTCTTTCCAAGCTATTGTTCATTATGGCGTGGGTGTCGAGTCTGATAAGGCTCGATCTTTAGGAGAGGTTAGTAAGGACAAGCCACGTCATTGTGGTAGTTTCCGGATCCAATTATACGGGTAGGGACGCTATCCGCCCTACTCGCTAGTTGGAATTATAGGCTTCTTCGGATGGCCCCACTAGACCCAGTGGCTATCGAGCTGGGCAGTCTTATGGTGGATCTTACTCCCGTAAGATGGACCGTGCCAGTCCCTACAGTTCATCAACTTGCGTGCATCGACCTCCGGCGCCTACAAAGATGCTATGTGTGTGGCGACCCCAGTAACCTTATGAGAGATTGTCCCAGTCGGGGCAGCATGGGTCCCAGCAGGGTTCCAGGTTCCAAACTCCGAAAGCCCTAGTATCTTCTAGTGGTAGAGGTGGCTCATCAGCTAGAGGTGGTGCTCAACAGACGCGGTGGCTCTTATCGGGACTCGCAGGGGACACCCGCAGAGATGGTCCGGCAGTTTCTCAGAGGTGGTCGGGTGGAGGTCTTTGCTATTCCTTTCCTGGTAGGCTCGAGGCGAGACCTCGATGTCGTGATCTCAGTCAATATTTCTGTTCGACATTGACATGCTTCGGTATTGTTTGATTCGAGGTCTATTTATTCCTTTGTGTCTATCTATCATGCTGTTGATTAGGATTTGGATTGTGATTGTATGGGTGTGCCTATCCGTGTATCTACTCCGGTCGGAGATTCTGTTATTATTGATCGAGTTTTTCGATTTTGTTTACTTACTTTCATATGGTATGATACGTGGGTATACTTGATGATATTTGATATGGTAGACTTGATATTATTTTGGGTATGACCTGGTTATCTTCCTACCATGCTATCTTGGACTGTCACGCTAAGACAGTCAGATTAGCCATGCTTGGGATTCCTAGATTAGAGTGGAGAGATATTTCGAGTACCGCTCCGAAAAAGATCATTTCTTATATCCATGCGAAGAAGTTAGTGGCCAAGGGGTGTTTGGCTTATTTAGCCCATATTTGCGATACTAGTGTTGATTCTCTGCCCCTTGAGTCCGTGCCTATTGTGAGTGAGTTTGCCGAGGTCTTCCCTTTTGATTTGCCGGGTATGCCGCCCAATAGCCACATTGATTTCTGTATCGACTTAGATTCAGCCACAAGTCCTATTTCCGTTCCACCTTATAGGATAGCTCCCGCTGAGTTGAGGGAGCTAAAGGAGTAGTTGCAAGATCTGTTTAGTAAGGGGTTTATTAGACTGAGTGTTTCGTCTTGGGGTGCTCCTATTCTATTTGTGAAGAATAAGGATGGTAATATGAGTATGTGCATTGATTATCGCTCGCCGAACAAGGTCACTATTCGTAACAAGTATCCCATTCATCGTATTGATGACTTGTTTGACCAGCATCAGGGTGCTTCGATATTTTTGAAGATTAATTTGAGGTCAGGTTACCATTAGCTGAAGATTCGGGCCGAGGATGTTCCGAAGATGGTGTTCCGGACTCGTTATGGCCACTACGAGCTCCTTGTGATGTCTTTTGGGCTTACGAATGCCCCAAAATGGCATTTATGACTTTGCTGAATGGGATTTTCAAGCCATATCTTGATTCCTTTATGATTGTGTCACGACCTATTTTTGGATCGCGCGTGCACCTACCTTTCCTTTCTCGGTAAGTGAACCCTCAGTTTAATAATACAACGATTCAGTAAAGACAATTGATTAAACCCATAAATAAATATATACTTAACAACGAAAATTCATTTAATTAATAAGCTCGAGATTAAATATGATTACAACAATTAAATAATTACAGACTCATTCCGACTTCCCACGACCTGGTAGTATAAGAGCGACTAGTAATCCAGATTACAACAGCAGTCTAAGACTCAACCTACATCCCAGAATGAAGTGGGAGGAGGCCTTCAAGATAGGCATCGTGCATTTCTGAACATGTCAAAATCAACTACCTGAAACACTCTACACCCGAAAAGGGTGTAGCAAGAGCAAAGATCAGTACAATCAACGCGTACTAAGTAAGTATCATAGGCTAACAATGGTTAGAAACACATATTAGTAAAAGAATTCACAAATAAACATGATAAGTAACTAAATCAAGTCATACATCTATCTACCGCTCAATATAACATCAATACCTTCAAATTATTAACTATCCTTTAATAACCATAAGTCAATTCCACAACGATATCACGAGAATCATATATCATTATACCATTCGTTTCTAGTCTAGAAGTCAACTTCTCATTATGATATATTTTATTCTACATCCTTTAGAGGCCAAACATATAACCGGTCCTACGAACGATCTATAAGATAAATCGACAAAAATAAGGCAAACATATTCGGAACTAAGCAACCCAAATGTATCAAGTCTCCATAGATTCAATCCGACACCGACATCACAAATAGAACACCAAGT
>NW_026726620.1:0-39196 GCF_029784015.1 Lycium ferocissimum | reverse complement strand
TATATGTATAAAAATATTCACAATTGTTTATAAATATTTGGATGTGAAATCAACATAGGAATTCATAAATTTTAAATTTTAAATTCTAGATCCATCACTGTTAAGATAGCAGAACAGTGGGGTTTAGTAGTGGGACAATGACACTAACTTGAAAAATAATGCATCACTAGATTACTTATTTTTTAATCATGAGCGCCGATAAGGATATCTGATATTCATTCACATCGTCATCACACAATAGGAAGCAATCAAATAAAATCCCAAGATGCAAGATACCAAAGCTTTACTTAAAGCATGGGGTGCCATTGCCAACAATTAAAGATAATGATGTCACCAGAAAACTATACTCTTAGGAGACAAAGCTGCCCAATATCCTATATATTAAAATATGTATAGTGGATTTACTTGAATCCTAAAATTAGTTGTCCCACCAGCTTCCCCACTCTCAAAGTAGTGGATGAGAACTGAATAAGCTAATCGTTATTAATATTACTACTATTTATTACTTGCTGCCAGCCTAAGAAATTGATCTATATATAAACCTTTGCTTTCTTGACATAGGCATTCTCAAGTTTTGTCATACACCATCATTGTTCAAGCAATTCCTTGTTATTCTAAACTTAAAATTCATTATTCAATTTCTCAACCCTTCTTTTCTCTTAAATTTCTCTTCTATAGATCATGGCATATTTGGCATCAGAAAACTGGCCCGTCTGTATCAACGTTAACACTCATAATGACACTGACTTATTAAATCAAGAAATACCAGAAATTGATAGCGCCATTCTCATGTCATTTCTTGATTAACCCCAGATGCAATGCTGTGACGATGAGAAATTAAGAAGTTTAATCCAATCTCTAGAAGCAGAGCTTAAATATCCCATTACCATCACAAAATAATCCTTCTGCTCTAAATCTAGATTGTTAAGATATGGGTAGTGAAAATAGCTCAGAAATAGTTGATGTTGATTTTAGCTGGATGGATATGGAGATGTCATTTTCAACTAGTCTCAGTAACAATGAAATGATTGATTTTCAATTTGGCAGTGATTATTCTCAAATACTGACATGCATTCCTATTGAGGAGGAAATATATGATTCTCTATGGCTACAAACTAACTTGTCAATGGTAGATATTAGCCAATAGTATGAGAACCTAGTATAATTTTCCTTTCAATAGTATGAGATCCTTGTATAATTTTCCTTTTCCTGTCTTTTAATGTAAAATATCTGATTCGATTCGGATCATTACTGCTAGTTCAACTATAAATTTTGTTTATCATATTGTTTTATTGATTCACATTTCACAGTTTTCATTAAAGAAGTACTATTGCATCTAATTAATTGTCCCACAACTTAATTGGTTTGTGCAACTTGTGATTTCTCAATCTGTCTTGAAAATTAAATTTGAATTTTAAAGCTTATCTTTTTTAAATTAATTATCCACCCCCATAATAGGAGTATGACTTAATTTTATTCATATCAGCAAAAAGAGGATAATAATCCCCTGCACCTACTTTGATGGAACATGCTCCATCTCATTTGAAGTAGGATTTCATTTAAGCTCTCAAAAAATTTATCTAAGTGGAGGAGATGACTTATCTCCTCATTCCTAAAGCTTGAAGGGATCAAGGTACATCAAAAAGATAGTTCCTATACATTGATCTATGAACATGAAAATAGTTTTTTACAAAAGACTTTATAATTGCATCTTGTCTATTGATCTTGGTATGAACATGAAAAGAAGTTTTTTATAGAAGACTTTTCTCTTGTATGGATTCAAGGTTGTCTTGGATTGCATTTGACAAGTTCCATGGAGGCTTGGACTTGTGTAGTATCTCCACCAGTAATTTTGAATCACTCAATTTTCAGTTATTCATCCATTATTAGGACTTCAATTCCAATTTTAGAGCTCTTCGATCATATTGTTTGTAATGTTGCGCAACTAGGATCATCCAAGTGTTATTTGGTCTCGAACTAGTCCACCCCCGTTTTCCTTTGGAGCATCCCCAAGTTGGAAAATTCCAAACCAACGGCAACGGTCTCATAGGTTGAGCATATCACTTGTACAATTATAAAGACAACTTTGTTACTCCATTTTTGTAGGTAAAACAACTTGAGTGCGTCGGGTTGCAGTTTTTCATTTATTAATCACTCAACAATTGTCTCATTTATAGTAAATTTCAATTTACACCCTATGGATTAACAAATACCTCCGGTAGAAAGTGGAGTTATCTTTGTTGGACTAAAATAACTTAAAGATGCTCTATTGCTTGATTTTTGACAAGTTTCACCATGGAGAATATCTTGACATCTTAATTATAAATTGGACTTTTCATGTGTAGCACTAATCTCTCCCTTGAACTAAGTTTCACATGACCCATCACCATTCATGAGCTAATTTGGATATTAATTGTGTGTCTTTCAATATCAACCGAGTTTCATGCGTTATTCACTCGTTTTTCGATAATTTGACGAGACACCACCATCAAGTTGGGAATTTGGGAAAGTACCAATTTTAATATGAGCTAATGATATAAGGACTTATGATCGTCATATTGTAAGGCACTTAAAATTCTATAGAATCGACTAAGTTTTCGTTGCCCAAATTTTGTGAAAATTCGTCAGGAACTTGAGGAAACTTAAAATATGAAAGTTGTAACCCCTTTGAAATATCTTTCCAGATATATTGTCTCTTTGGTCATTTTACTGACCAACACGGGTCCATTGTGAGGGCCCATGCCACGCTACTTGGCCCTGAATTTGACCTTTGGAGTCGCGGGCCCATCCATAGCAGGCATCAAAAGTCGTTTCGCGTTTTAAGTTATATTTAAGCTTGGGGTTTATTTCCAAGTGTCAGGAAAATCACCCTAAAGTCCCCATCCAACATGATTCTAGGTTGAATTCAAGTCTTGATCACAATAGGTTGTGAGTGGAACATTATTGTTGGCGTGGAAACCTAGACCTCGACAATTGGATAAAAAGACACTGTTACTCATTCATAATTTGTTGAGTTCTTGGGAGAATAGTAAATGGGTTTTAGTAAAGAGAATTACAACTTGATTGTTGACTTGAGATTGTTATAATGATATGGGTGATGGAAAATGATGTTAATTACACCTAATTGATTAATCACTCAACAATTGAGGTGAAGAAACTCCAAAATGGAGATTACTATACTATAAGTTTGATAAAATGCTTAGATGACCGAATTTGAATATTTACACCCTTTAACTATTCAGATCAAAGTTGAAAGGGTTGACGAACATTGTATTCCTCATGGAATTAAGGTATGTGAGGCTAACTATCTACGTTAGTATTCATGATTCTCCTATCTTTGTTGGACTTTGACTCGAAAATAACCCAAATATGATATAGAGAAGCTCTTCTAGGGGTTGCATTCTGAGAACTTCATAGGTTGTCACTTTGAACATCATGAACTTTTTTATAGACTTATGCATTGTTATCACATCTCGGTCGGTGTATAACATCATTTAATCGAATTGTCATCTATCGTATAGGCATCTTAATTAATGTTGAACACAGTTATATTTTTGGGCCCTCCTTACGTATTGCTTGGGCCTGAGGCCAAGTTTTTGTGCACATTATTTAGGCCCTAGGCCATAGTTATATTTACAGTTTTACAGGTGATTCTTCATCTAGAACATGGAGTACTTCAGCTTCTTGCTTTCCTGTTTAGTTCAGTTTCAGTTCTAGTATTTTATTGCTTCAGTTGCTTTATATACCAGTACAATTCAAATGTGCTGATGTCCTTTTATTGCTTGGGGGCACCCGTATACGGGTTGATGACTCGAATTTTAGGAGTGCGCGTATCGACGGCGTGTGTGTGTATCTAGTTATTTCAGTTTATAGACACTATTCGGTATTCTTAGAGGCTTCGCAGACACGATTCGACAGATCGATATTTATTATGTTAGCCTTGTTGGCGGTTATTCCGGTTGTTTTGGTTTAAGCCGTTGGCTACGTTCGGATATTTCGGATTGTGTATTTCCGCATTATGATTTCGGTCGGACCTTTTTGTATAAAGTTTTCCCCATTCGATGTTTTGATAACATGTTTATAGACGGGCATTCGCACGGTCACATGCGATCGAGCACGGTCACGTACGATCGGGCCGGTGTCGTGTTACGTCCGGGCCCCGGGTCGGGCGTGACATTTTGAGCGTCGAGGTCCATTGGTTGTATATGTGTCTGCAAAGCTACATATAAAAGGTAGAAAACATGTTTGTAGACGGGCAAAGGCACTTCGTCGAGCCCTACGTATGCACCACTCTGTCATTTTTATACTCGTCTCGCCGAATCATTGGCGCTGATATCAGTTGTTGGACTAAAACTATTATGGAGTGAAAAAAACTAGAGAGAGAATGAATGAATGAAAACTCATTGCATTAATTCATCACATTGTTTCTTGCATTGAAAAATGAAAGACTGCATCTCTATTTATAGAGAAATAAAGAGAATAAAATAAAATAAATATATTATTTTCCTCATAGATACTAAACTAAAAGGAAACTATATATTTTTATAGTTAATGTAACAACTAGACTTAGAAGGAAACTAAATGTGCTAGAATATTCCTAGACTAAAAAGGAAGTAAATCTTTCTACCATCAATTAAATCATAAATTAGAAGACAAGTAATTTTAACATTCCCCCTCAAACTCAAGTTGGTGTATCCAATTTAATTTTGAAGACTTGATTCTTCTCCTTCTTTTTGAAAGCTGTGTAAAATTATCTTTTAACTTCATCTTCACTAGACAATTGTGATGGTTTTCACTTTTCATCAATGAAGATTTGTGGAGCGCATTCAAAGATATATTGATGCTTGACATGGTTCAAAATAGGTATGGATAAAATTTGTATGGATTAAAACAAGTATTGGTTAAAAATTGGTATTGATTGAAAATTGGAGCCCGGTGCGTTGAGAGTGAACACGGGTTAAAATTATTGGAGCCCAGTGCTTTGAAACTGAGCACGGGTTAAACATGAGCTCTACGTTAAAAATAAAATCAAGGATTAAAATTAGGTTGAAAATACGTATGCGTTAAAAGTGGTTGAAAGTAGTTCTTCTTCTTCAATGAAATCACAGATCCATTGAGATCAATCAACGAACCTGGCGCTGATACCACTATTATGGAATGGAAAAAACTAGAGAGAGAATCATAGAGAGAATGAATGAAAACTCATTGCATTAATTCATCACATTGTTTCTTGCATTGAAAACTAAAAGACTACATCTCTATTTATAGAGAAATAAAGAGAATAAAATAAAAGAAAATATATTATTTTCCTCATAGATACTAAACAAAAAGGAAACTAAATATTTTATAGTTAATGTAACAACTAGACTTAGAAGAAAACTAAATGTGCTAGAATATTCCTAGACTAAAAAGGAAGTAAATCTTTCTACCATCAATTAAATCATAAATTAGAAGAAATGTATTTTTAACAAAAAAAACCCAAAGATGCTCTTAGCATGATGTGATATTGTTCTCTTTGGGTTAGGTTTGCACGCTGTTTTTTCTTGAGCTTCTTTCCAGATTGCAAATTTTCAATTGCTAATAAATAAGTTGTCCTGCTTCTCAAAAAAATAAATAAGTTGTCATGTTTGCTATTCAGATTTTCCAAGAGAAAGAAAGCTAAAATAAGATCATTCGCAACTGACACCTTTTATGCATTTTCATGATAGAGAGGTGACCAACTCCTCTACATCAATTTCATGTAGAACTGATCCGAACTCTCTTGGTAATTCCAAAACTTTCTTATATTTGTTCACTAGCATGCTGAAAAAACCATGAATATTCTTTATTGACATGCTGCTGAAGACAATATGCAAGCGATCGGGGTAACCTTTATGAAGAAATTCGTGTTCCAATCCAAGTAGACCAACATGTGCTTCCACTGCTGCATATAGTGAAGGTAACTATGTTCCAAGTAGTATAATTAGGCCTAGAATTTGGGTTGCTTCAAACTAACTACTACTGCTAGAAGCCCCATCAAGGTAAACTCTTTTTCACCTTTTTTTCCTCTTACACATTCCTCCTGTGTTTTCTGATATTTATTATGAGAGGATGGAGTCATAATATGAGAACCTTTCTATGGGATTAGAACTTACAGCCTGCAGTACAAAAAAGAGTTGAGATCCTTATATTGCAACTCCAATTCTTCTTCTTCTCTGGTTGTCTTCTTTGATACATCGGTGCGTGGATTTTGTTAATTTTATTTTTATCATGCCGTAACTATAATTTTGACTGAAATACTGATGTTACACTCGCTTAATACACACAGATATAGAGAGACAAGTTTATTTCAATTTATTTTCTGTCGTATTTGTTCTGAGTGAAAAAATATACTATTTGTTTTACATCTTCCGTTTACGGTTTATTATGTATCTAATCAACGTTCTTCAAGTTTATAGAGAAATCTAAAAACAATGAGAAGCCTATAAGATCAAAAGACCAAGGTGTAAAGTTCAAGATCATGAGTTTGAAGGTGAAAGAAGGAACTGATTGTTCTTTCGTCTAAATTCTCTGATTTTACTTTCCTGATGTGTTACTATAGTTTGCACAGATAGTGAAGTTTCACAAGAACTTGCCCTTGCTTTTCGTGGTTTATACCTTTTCTAATAATTTTCAGGAACAGCGAATGGTGATGCCTAAACATCCAAAACCAAAATTTCACAAAGTGTTGAACACTAGATATGGTGCAAGTGTCGGTTGTGAGTGTGTGGTGTAAATGTGTTGGCAGATCTGATGGGAGAATTTGTTTGGCCCATGGTAGAACTTTAATGGCTTGTAGTGACTTTGCTCATTCATTCCTGTTAAGAAATGGACCTTGAGCTTAATTCAACCCAAAAGCTAACTAAAGCGGTAAGGATTTGTTGTCTAACTCATTATAAAAAAAACTGAATCTAACAAATACATCAACTATACCTACATACAACCCCAACCATTGGCACGGGCCAACTCTGCATAGTAATATTCAATATATATAAATATTTTAACATAAGTTGAAAATAATTGTGATTAAACTAGTTATAGAGGAGGGGTTCGGATTGTGTCTAAGGGTCTAGTAGGGGAAGACAAACACTACTCTACTGTCTATCACCTCCAAATGTATTAACTATAATATGTGAAACGTCAATTTCTAAAATGTCTAGCAAAATTTATTGTCGAGTTTAATTTCTTAGAAGGGGTTGTTTATTAGAATCTAAGACAAATTCGACCCATCATATATAACTAGTTTAATTACAAATTTATTGTCATAGTATGTTAATATTTTTTAACATATTAAATAGTTATTAATTAAAATGTCATTGATGCATGTGATTGTTTCTTTAAAAAAGTATGTCCAAATAGTTCATATGGGGAAAAAATGTAGAACATGTAAATATTTTATTTAAGATAAAATTTTATCAACATTTAAGATGCATCACACTATATGTATTTAGTGCGAAGTAAGCAACTAAATTATGTGAAGCTTGAACTTTATATTGTAGCTGACGAGACCAATGTATATAAGATTTTCTGCTCGTACTCAGTCAAATTCTAATATAGTTTATGATATCGTTCCACAGAGATTGGACAATCTTGGATACAGACTTGTAATATTTTGACTACTATTTGAGAGAATCAAATTAATGAAAGGTGATTTTGGATTTATAAATTTCTTAAATATATAAAAGTGAACTACTTCCGAAAGATTTTTAGTTTAAAAGAGTTGGGAATCGTTGAATTACCTTGATATATCATTAAAATAAAATCTCATTTTCTACACGTATTTTCTAAAGAATAATTGCTTATTGCTAATACAATATATTTTCACACTAAGAAATAAATAATTAATTAACACTCCATTGAGGTTATGTCAACTAATTGATTTAAACTAGTGACTATTAAACTGAAACATCTTGCTGAATTGTGCTCGAGGTAGTAAAAACTTCGTGAGAATATTTCTACTGAAAATCAATAATCTTGCCCGCAACAGTTCCTTTTTTTTTTACTCATACCAAATATGAAATTCAACTTCCAATCTCAAATACAAACTAGTTAAGTCTCTCAAGTTCAACACAAGTACTAAATTTAAAATATTACAAGACTTGAGCATGGACACTGCCAAAATAGTCAAATCATTCACCAAAATCAAGTTTCAAAATATAAGCATCAGGACCCAAGTTTCATTCAAAAGTACATATGTAAGTGTATCATGGATCATGTACAAGTCCCCAAAAGTCTACAAAATAAACATGACATCTTCATCTATGCTTCCAAAATGTCTACTTCAAATGGCCATCCTCAAGTCTTCTCTCGGTACATCACCTTCGAGCCTACCAAATTGTTTTGAGACAACATAGTTCCAGTCAATAGGATCCCCTGACATAACAATACCACGCTTCTCAACAAGTTCCACCACCAACCTACCCAAAAACCCAGGAAATACTGCATCAAAAGCCTTTATAACTTCAGTTAGAGTTAGTTGAACCCCACCAGGTGGAGTAGGCAGATAAGCCTACATATCTCGCATGAAATTTATAAGACATGGTTTTGGACGATCATTTTGTACTGGTGGCAATCTCAAGCATAAGCAACTACTTTGGGAAACTTGAGTATACCAATCGTTTCTAGAGCTCAATACTTTGATTGAAGCGTCACGTATGATTAGGCGAGATTGTCCAAACAAGTTGCGACGCCTTTTATTTGCTAAATATCCAACCACCATGCAAGTTTGTTTGGAATCCTAAAGGTATACGGGATTGAATATGTATATAGGTTTTCTTGCGTGCCTATATTCTCTTTTGGTTAGATAATCGAGCAAATGATTAAAATTAGTTGTCAGCTTCATGTAAGCAAATAGAGAAAGTACTCTTCCCAATGCTATATATTCACTCTCTACCCTCTGTGCGGTACATAAAGTAAACTTCATACTAACTAGCTTCAACCATCATCTTCGTTAATCAGCATATTGATAGGATTAAGATCCCCGTGACAGATTCTTAAATCATAAAAATGCAACAACTTGTCCAACAGACCACGTAGGACTTCCTTTCCTTTCTCTTCATTTTCCTTATCATCAGAAGATCAATTTTCCAATGATTCAATCCATTTCGACAATGTATCATAGCCCTCTCTATTTTGGAATGTGTCTGTGAAATCTCTAGCCTCCTAAGCCAGATAGGTCAACCTAGTGTTGTCGGCTGCAGTCCACAGATCTTTGATCACTTGAAGGTTTGTCATCCTTTGTCCTGAACTGGTTCGGCTGAAGGAAAACGGTGTTGGGGACTTAGGAATTTTTGGGGGGTTTTCTCTCCACTGACTTGGGGCCAAACAGTGGGGTAGGCGGTATTTTTTTCTGCCCAGAAAGTTTGCAAGGTTGCACTTTTGACCTCCGCGCCTTTGCACTCCTTCTTCCTACCTCCTCTGTGAGATTTAAAACTGAGTCAAGCAAGATTACAAACTTGAAATAATAATCTTACTAAAAATTACTCTCACTCTAATATTTCATTCATCAGTTATTATCTATTAATTTTGCTAAAAATGTACCTTTACACTCAGAGGCGAAGCTAAAAAATTTAGTTTACGGTTTCTCGACCACAATTTTTTTGCTTAATGAGTTTAATTTAATTAATAGCTATTTAATATGTACAAAAATATTTTAACATAACATGACAATAAATTTGTAGCTAAACTAGTTATATATGAGGGGGCGAATTATATCTTAGATTCTAATAAACACCCCCTCTGAGAAATTAAACTCTGAAATGAATTTTGCTAAATACTTTGAAAATTCAAGTTTCACATATTATAGTTAATGCATTTGGAGGTGATAGATAGTAGAGCAGTATTGGTCTTCCCCTACTATACTCTTAGGCACAATCCGACCCCCTCTATAACTAGTTTAATCACAATTATTTTCAACTTATGTTAAAATATTTATATATACTGAATATTATTAAATGTATTAGAGTTCTGAATATAATTTTCAAAGCGATATCAGAACTTATTTTATGTCAAATTTAGCTCTGATACCAAGTTCTTTAGTTTTGTTTTTATTTTTCTTTATAATTTTAATACATAAAGATATATTTATCATCTCTTACAACAATATCGGGTTTCTAATTATACTTTCTTAGTTTGAACAAGCTTTATACAATGATTATTGTTGCGAAAATCTCAAGTTGTTTACTTCTTGATTTTATTAGTATTACAGATATGATAAAGATGCCAGAAAAAAAAACTGAAGCTAAGACTAGTCACATATTTAAGCTATTTGGAGTCCTCTCTTAGTTTATTGCTCTTCAAGATTTCTATATTTCACAAGTGTTATATGATGCATTCTTGTTTTAAGAAGTCACAATTATTCTTTATATAGTTCTACTTTTGTAGATTGGGGACCAAAGGTTCATGTGGTAGGGATTTTGCTTCATTAATCGACTTGCATCGGTTATGAACCTCCTAATCACTAGTAAATTGGCTTGGTAGTCTTGTGAGTTACAGAATCCTCAATTCTAATATATTTGCTTTCTAAACATTCCTACTTCATTTCTCTCTTAAATTGACAAAGTACAACATTAGTGTTTCTTTTATTATACAATTAACTTACAAACTCTAAAGAAACATATGAAGTTACAACATCATAATTATGATCCAAGTGACTATTCATAAAGCATAGATTCATATAATTCTTCCCTTCTATGATAATGTTCCTCTAATGATAGTACTATAACCTCGAGATTTTCTTTTAAAAAAAAAAAAAAACAGCAATAAAACACACTCTTACAAAAGGCTAGTCATCATCTTCTTCCAAGAAGAAGATTTTAACAAAGAACTCAAACCTAAGACACCTTCACCAAGCTGAACCAATAACCTCATTAGAACCATATTTCCATCCCTCATCCTGTAGTTGAGCAAGAAACATTCGAGTTCTGTCGGGACAATAGTCCGGTCAAGCTCCATTCAGGTTCCGCGGTCCATTAGGTTGGAATATGGATTTGAGGTCCATTCCTTTTACCTTGATTCATTCGTAATTTATTTTGCTTATTAAATCTCTTACTGTCGAAGTATAAATGATACTGATCCTGAATTCCTTGGATGATACATCTCGATAAATCCCATTCTGTATGTGAATCTTTAGACCCATCTCATGAATGATTCATAGTTGAAGATTTCTATCTGAAGGAGTTTGTGATACTGTCACTGTGATTAATTTAAGAAAAAACTTGAATGCAGTTGTAAAGAGTTAAGTTTGAAAGATTAAATAATTCTAGTGCTAATTGTTTCAATAGAAAAGGTTAACCAGCATATGAAAAAGAAAATTGACATATTTTTATTAAATGAAGTTTTGGTGTCTAACTTTAGAAAATATTTAAACTTTTATCCATGACAATGTGGAGAAGAATCACCTAGTAATTGACCTAGTATTGAAAACTAAATTTATTTTAAAATATTTGAGGTTTTAGAAAAATAAAAAGTTTTTTTTTTCTTAAATCTACTCTTACAATTTCAACTGAGTAGAGCGTTAATTAAGTGAGGAGTTTAAGGAGTTTCAAGGTCAATCTCCTCCGGAGAATACTTTAAAATCACTTTTTGTATTGATCATATAGTAAAATCTATTTATCAACAATTTTTTCTCTATAAATCAACCCTTTCTAATCGGCCCCTTGATCGATATTATAAAATCAATAAGATGTTAAATGCTTTGTTTCAATGATTTATGTTTATACTTAAAATATAAGTTAATATATACTATATTGAATCTGAACATGGAATAATTCTTTATTTGTTTGGATTTTAGGTTTTTCTCATCTAAATAGTCTACATGGGTATGAATAGTAAAAATAATTTGACCATTAACAGTATGTTTCAGGTTTGTTATTAAATAGGAAAATATTAGGAATAGTTTTAGCGTTGGTTAAAATATAGGCTTGCTTATTAACATGTAATACTTCCTTTTCCTAGATGCTGTATATTGACCAACTTTTGTGGTGGCGGTTTTAGCCTTAGTAATAGCGAGTCAAGCTATGATTTCGGGGACGTTATAAATCAACGGTACCTCATGGGGATGCTTCCTCGTGTTTTAATTGTTCATACATCGAACAAGCACTGAGGACAAGTCTACATCCCGGGAAGTCAATTACCTTCTTATGTTAGCCTGCATCGCCATTACTCTTGGATTCAGGACTACTAAAATGATTGGTGACGCTTATGGTATAACCACTTTTTGCATTGTGACTATTTTTTTTTTTTAAAGAAAAATCTGATGTGTAAGTTAGATTAATTGTTTTTCTCTTCAATTACGGGAATAGGCGTTGTGCTTGTGATGAGCTTGACATAACTATTCATTGTATTAGTCATGGTTCGATACGGCAAACTCACATCCTCATCGTGATGGCCTATTGTCCGGTTATTGGTGAGGTTGTTGTCGTCCACTTGACTCCGTGCTATACAAGTTTAATAAAGGGGGATATATGCAGTTTGTTTTTGCCATGTTCCTTATGTCAATTATGTATATATGGAATTATGTGTACAGAAAGATATACAACTTTGAGCTAGACCAAAGTATTTCACTCAATAATGTGGAAGAAACAATGGCTAGGATCAATTGTCATCGCTTACCAGGTCTTGCTATCTTCCATTCAGATATGGTCCACGGTATTCCATCTATTTTCAAGCACTACCTAAATGTGCCCGCCGTGCATCCTGTCCTTCTGTTTGTGTCCTTCAGGTCACTTCCTATGAGTGAAGCTCCAACGGAAAAAAGATTCATTTCCAATCGAGCGAATCCACCGATTTCTATGTTTTCCACCGTGTGGTGACATACGAATATAATGATATGCGCAACAGCCAAGAGCCATTTGAAAGGTCACTACGGAGAGGCACGGAGTTCATAAGTGAACAAGAGAAACTTTATTGAGGGACCTCATTTACAGTTGAATGGGAATATTAACAAGATCACTATTAGAAACTTTATTACCAATGGGGCATGGGACATTAACTTGCTAAATAATGTCTCTTTTTTCAGGAATATCATTCAACATATCATTAACATTGATATTGGACCCACGACCTTAATGATGATCCCATACGGGACATCACAGGATGGTAAGTTCTCTAATAAAAGCCTGAATACTAGCAAGAGATACCGTAATTAAGTGATAGCTTCAATAGTAAATTATGGCAAAAATCTCTTCCTTTTAAATTCTCTTTTTTAAGTTGGAGACTATGCTATGGTAGACTCCTTTCAATGAAGCTATGACTAGATTTGGCATTCAAAGTAGTGCCCTTTGTCTCTGCTGTAACACTCCGGTGATCGACTCAATGCAAAGACACCTTCTCTAGTGGTGAAGCTGCTAGTCACATATGGAAATATATAGGAGGCCCTCTTGGTATAACACACCAGTCAGGTCCCATTAAAAGGACCATAAAAAATTGGTGGGAGATGAAAACCAACAATAGAGTGCATAAACTAATATTGCAGGTCACTCCAATCATCATTTGCTGGCAAATATGGAAGGAATGGACTTCTTGTAAGTATGGAGGGCAAAGAAAGATGTACACAAACAGAATGGAATACAACACAATCTGGAACATACAAGCTATCATACATACAGAATTTCCAAGCTGTGAGGTATCAGGAAATTGGATTGACATATGTGAAATGGTGGAAAAGACCGAAAACCAAAAGTTATAATCAAAGCAAGTAAATTGGAGCAAACCACAGGAGGGAACATTCAAGTTGAATGTGGATGGAAGCTACATCAAGAACTCAAGAAGGGCAGGTATGGGTGCTGTTATTAGAGACAGTAATGGTGAGGTAATTATGGCCTTATCTAGACCAATACAATGTCATAGCAATAATGAAGCAGAGGCCAAGGCTGCTAAACAGGGTATATTATGGGCCATCAACAATGGATTCAATCATTTCCAGATGGAACTGGACTCCCAAGTCATTACTAATATGCTTATCAACAAGAAGTCTTCAAACATTAAGCTGGAAAGGATCATAATGGACACTATCAGATTGGCCAAGGACTTCAATGTGACAATAGTACACTGTCTAAGAGAGGCGAACCAAGTGGCTGATTTCTTTGCTAAAATGGCATCATCTAGTGGGATAGAAACCTTTTATACACCTACTCAAATACCTAGAGAGGTTAAAGGTTTAATCCAACTAGATAAATGGCAACTTCCTTCCATGAGAAGGAGATATGATAAATGTAATTTTTTTGTAAGTTAGTTTACCTACAGTTTTTAGAAGAAAAGGGAATGTATAGGCTAAATCCTTTTCTTTCTCTTTTGGCTATCAATGTTATCCTTCGAGCTAGAGGTTTAGGTCCATGCCCCCCTCTAACTATGTAACATATTTTGTGCATTGAAATAGACATGGTAGGGGTCAAGCCTAACCCCCCACATCAAGGATTCACAACCTTTGATGATGGCTTAATTTAAAAAAAAAAAAAACAAGAGGAAGAAGAATCAGTAAAAGACAGAGAACTTGAAGTGTTGGACAGAGCCCAGCAAAACGCGGTGGTACTTCTTGAAGGGGTCCGCGATGTAATAGCCAAAGAGGAATCTCGTATGGTCAAGAAAGTTGTAATAAGTTATGGTTACAACTCTTTTAATAGGAACATAAGGCAGAGGAATACGGTGTTTGATGTCCCTCACAAGCACATGTTAAACATAGGAATGACGTAGGAATCTTGTTTGGTGTTTGAAAATATACATGCAATGCACGTATATAAAAATTAGATATATATATATATATATATATATATATATATATATATATATATATATATATATATATATATCAACTAAAAATAGATACTTCAAACATGCTAAAAAAAAGATTGATATCGTAAGATTTAGAACCCATAAAATTCATTTCTAATTCCGCCTTTGAACTGGACCACCCACTTAAAGCAATAAAGAAATAATGTTGTGAATAGTGTGTGCAAGAAATGAAGAGACGGAAGAAGTCAGAAAGTATACAATGTAAAAAAGGGATGACTTTATGCAAAAATCTTCCACTCGCACAAAAAGATGTTATGTTATAATGTTGATAAAGCAAAATTTTATTACTATAATAAAGCAAAATATCCCTTGACCAATAACGTGTAACAAAAATGGAGATAGCATAATGAAGAGACGAGATTGCAACAACCTATTCAAAGGAGTGAAGGACTACAATATTTTCACTCTCCTAATAAAACGACGGAAAGAGACACAGAAAGTTGATGACAAATATAAAGAATATAGTTTATTTCTTCCATGGTTAATAATCAGGCTTGTTACCATGGACTCTCGTCGAAAATCCATCGAAAATCTAGAATTTCTTAAGAACATTAGATTGGAAATTATCCAGGGAAAGTATTCTCATGGATTGGGAAATTTTCCAAAGATTTTCAACAAAAATCTTAGTTTTAAATGCTTATGGCCTTATCAGTGAATTTTTTCCACAAAAATCTTCATCTATTAATTTGTCAAGGACATGATATGTCCGAATCAGTGTACAACATCATTTACAATCTAGATTGGGAATATTCTTTCCCAAGAACGTCCATGCAAGAAAGAAATTGAAAACTTAGCTAAATTATGAGCTATAACATTGAAACAGCTTTTAGAAATTTTTACAAACACAACATAATTTAGATAGGAAGACATACTCCAAATATCTTCACAAGCTACATCCACATCCCATCTGGTAGCCCGCGCCTTATCAGTGAATTAATTCACAGAAAACTATGGTTAAATAAAAGGCCAACACAACCAACAGCAGAAGTCTAACTAGACATCAATATTCAAATAAATAGAAACATGTTTAAATGAAAAACATATAAAAATATGCAATTAAACATTCATATATAAGCTACAATATCCAATTCATTAAAAGGTTTCCAACATTCAAATACCGAATCACTCTTCATTGTTTTAGGCCGTGCCCTCATTATTATAGAGGGGTGCAAAACGGGGATAGGAAATCGACCACTTTTTTTATTATTTTTTGACAATTAAAAAAAAAAAAAAAGAAGGTGTTTTCGGGGGTTTGAGAGTGCTCGATGATTAATTTGGATCATGGCTGATTTGTCTCATTTTTTGGTATAAGAAGAATAAGTTAAATATAGGCTTTTATTTTCTTTAAGGAGATACGCATACACGTGGAAGTGATAAACTAATTCTTATCCTGCCAAGTGTGATTTTTAGGTGGATATTTTTTTCGTTTGTAAATATATTAGTGCATGTGGTTACAAAGTTTTTTCCTCTCCCCGTCCCATTTTAAGTGTCTGATTAGATACGGAGTCTAAGAAATAAATATATATTTTTAAATATTATGATCTTAAATTAAATATGTGTATAATGTATTAAAAGGTTATTTGAATCTTCTGGTTATAAATTTGTCATGTAGAATATTTCAATAATTAATTTACTAAATACAGAAAAAAGAGATTTTTTTTTTGGTAGATAAAAGAAAAAGTAAGACACTTAAATTAGAACGGAGGGCTGCAATTTAGGAGTTTTGATCCCTTTGAGGACCCCACGCACGTTCTGGATCGTTGATTATATTAATTTAAAATGTAGTATTTGTTTTTTAACTTAAATTGTATAGCTTCCTTATTCGCTCAAGAAAATAAATACACACACTAATCAAGCAACCTGATTAATTAACGAAAGATTTAAATTAAAAGGTTGTCGGTTGCCCAGTTGTCATCTAAAGAAAATTAAAGAAATTATACAAATTCAACGAACCCAAGTTGGACGAAACTTAAATTAATTGGACTCACATGCACTCGTCGGTTTTCTTGTAGAAGTGTCAGGTAATCAAGTTCACGAACTTCCAACATCCAAAGCCTCCATTTTTACAAAAGAACAAAAAAAATCGTCCAAAAAATCTTCAAAGTTTTTATCATTATGGAGGTGTATGTTATAGCAATTATCATATTTCTTTCTGCGTTTATAGCATCTTTTATTTTCTTTACTTTTTGTTATAAAAGAGACAACAATAAGAAGAAGAAGCATGGTGAACATCGTCCTGCAATGGTCGATGCAAGGCAAAGAAATAGAGCTTCTATATCTGGTCAAACTTATGATACTGGTGGAATAGGAGGGAATTATAATGGAAATGACGCGAGTGGCGGTGGTGCTGCCCTAGTGGCTGGCGCTACTGCCATGTCAGCAGCTCTGACTAGCATAGCTATTGATGGTGGTGATGGTGGAGGTGATGGTGGAGGTGGTGGTGGAAGTTGACTCGGTCAAATTGTAGCTACTAAATTACGAACTGTTAGGATAATGTTACGCCACATGTGGCTAGTCTTTTTCCTTTCTTATTTGTTGGTATTGTTTTCATTTTAAGTTTGTTATTTTGGTGAAATGTTGAAGTTTGAGAATTCCGAGAAATTTAGACTTTTATTCCCTCCATTCACTTTTACTTGTTCACTTTGGACTTTTTACGCTGGTTAAGAAATAATAAATGAAGTATATAATTTACCAATGTACCCATATTAATTAGTGCATATTTTTATTGGATTTGAAAAATGATTGAAGTAAGTATTTAATACTGTGAATAAAATAGGAAAAAATAAATTGTCTTTTCTTGATATGTTAAAAGTGACAAATAAAAGTGAAAATCTATTTTTAAAATACTAACAAGTAAAAGTAGAGAGTACTTTTCTTTTTCTATTTAAGTTTATAATTGGTTTAGTGTAGATCAGATAGAGTTCAAGTGAGTAATTGACACGATAGGTACATATGCAATATATGTAATTTGTACAATAAATTGAGAAAATTATGTAGTATATATAAGCATTTCTATGAGTTCAACTAATACACCATTAATTACCGGCAATGTAAAGAAATTTTATACGATCAAATCATTTTTACTTGTTGTGATCAGTGGCGGAGCCACATAGAGTAAATGAAAATATTTAAGTATTGTTTGTTGACTCTAAGAGCGGAAACTTTTTTTTCTTGTTTTTACAAGGTTAAAATGATTTTTTATGATATATAGTAGATGTTGAACCCCCTTAGGTTTCTTCATATTCTTACTTTTTTATATTTTAAATCCTCGGCAGAAATTCTGGCTCCGCCACTGATTGTGATAATCAACAATCTATTTATTTCTAGGATTATACAACTCTCACTTCTCTTGTAGAAGATTACCTGTAAATATTTTTTGGTAACCATGATAGTGAAAAGATGCATACAAGTCTACAAGTCAAACTCTTTAATATTAGAATATCCAAGAAATGCCAGCTGTGGCAAAAAATTGATGACTAGTTGCTGATCATAAATTGTGGCTGAATTTAGGTACTGAGTTACAGTACGTATGCCAATATATTTAAGTATTGTTTTGTTGACCAAGTCCTCGTCCAGTCTTCCTTCTCTTATTACTGTACTAGTAGTTCTTTTTTCGGTATATAGGATAAAACTTTTCCAGCTCAGGTATTATATTTTCTACTTAAACCAAGCTTTCAGCTCCCAACAACTGCTAATTTTATATAAAGCACAAAAATATAAACAAAATCCGTGGTGATTGACTAGCTCACCAAATACAAATAAACAATCTCCTCATTATTTGCACGTTATTACTTATTAGTATTAAACAACTTGATAACTTCATATCACTGGATATAATTGAAGGCCTCCAATATTTTAATCCTACGTAGTGCTACTTAACAATGTTGACTCATGCTATATTATCCTTCTTCACATGAACAATTAATAACACAACATATGGCATCCCTTTTCTCTTGTTTCTGTGGCGGAGGTTTTCAAGGGGATCGAAGTTTAAGGCGAGACTGGAGCTTTCCCCATTCTCCTCCGTTGGACCCTGATTTATCTGACGTTGAAGAAGATGATGAATATTTCATATACCCCCAAAAAAGTGCAACAATAATAGCCAAATAGGTACTATGGTTGCTCTTGGAGGATCCACTACTTTAGCGGCCACAATCTATACAAATGATGATGATGGTGTGGTAGTGGATACAGTAGTGATCATTATGGGAGTGGATGGAACGACGTTGAGAAAAACTCCGTTAAATATGGTAGTGATAACGGGGTAGTAACTATGGGAGTGGTGAGAATAACTCCGTTAATAATGAGACAGTAAACGGGGGTAATAGTACGTTAACGGGTGTGTATAGTGATGGTGGCTACGAATATGCTGATGGTGAATATGGTGGCGGTGATGCTAGTGATAACGGAGGAGAAGAAGGTGGCGGAGACGGTAACTATAGCGGTCATGGTGGTAGTAACTACGGCAGTGGTGGATACGAGAGTGCATGAGAAGCAATATCACGTGTGCATGCGATTGATCAAAGTTCTTTCTTCCAGTGTCCAAGCTACATAATTAAATATGTGCAATATTTTGTTATTGTTAATCTCTCCTTCTTCTTCTTTTTTGACAAGTATCGTCTAGTTTTTACAATCTCTACGGGAATCAGGATAGCCATTCTTGTAGGATCATTTTTCTTCTTCTTTGTTTATTGTCAATTTTGTGGGTTTTTTTTTTTTTTTTTTTTTTTTTTTGGGTTAAAAAGATACTTCATTATATATAACTACGGTATTACAGAGGGTACTGAAGAGTCTGTGTCCATTTCAATTTTGTGGTTGAACACGTTGAATTTATGAATACAAGTCATTATAGTAGTATAAGTTATTAAATCAATCCCGTATCCTCTTGACTCTTGTATCTTTTATTTTCGATAAATACACAAGGTAGAGGTCGCCAAACTCTACCTTTTGAAATCAATTAAGACTACTAGTTTATGATTCTTCACCTTTTGAGAAATATTGCTTGAGAAAAAAGGTGGATAGAAAGAAGAAATTAGGGAATCAAAGAATTGATAAGGTTTTGAGGTGCATGTGTGTAGCACACCCCTGTAGAGAATTATTTACAAGCACTCTCATGGTATGTTACTAGGTAAGTGAAAAGTATTAACCCATGATAGAACAAATTCTTATAAATTCTGCGACTAGTAATATTGAAAAGTTAGAGAATTATTTACAAGCACTCTCATGGTATGTTACTAGGTAAGTGAAAAGTATTAACCCGTGATAGAACAAATTCTTATAAATTCTGCAACTAGTAATATTGAAAAATTTCCTAGAACCTTCTATGTTTGGGAATTCACTTTATAAATCTGAACATCATTTTTTTTGACGCAAGCTCTTTTTTTTGAAAAATAAATAAATTAAGATATATATATATATCAGTTAGTTTTTTTATTTATAAACCAACAAAGACCCTCATTCAAGACCGGTCTTATTTTTTCAAAGAGTTACATTTCAATGATTGCATCCTTTCATGAAATCCCAACATTTCAAGTAACTATTCATGAAAAGAAACACAACTACTTTAAAATGATGCATGATTAACATTGAATATATAGGTTCAACAAATCAAATAGGAGTATCAAAAAGTAACAAAAAAAAAAAATTCACCTAGATAATCATGAATTTTTGGGGATAAGATTCAATAAAGCTCCCACGTTATTTCTCCGTTCTACTTCGTTACAACATGATCATAAATCCTTTTAACATTTTTTTGAAAATTCTCGTTTTGCATCGTACAAGTTTATAGAAATTGTATCTTTTGGGCCGCCCTTTTTTGAAACCCACTAAACGCTGTAAATTTCAAATTTAAATCGAGCTAATTATAAAGTTAAAATGTAACTTAATTAACCTCAAGATACGTGGGAGCCCATACGAGGGTAACGATCGTTTGGAAAAGGCCTCGTAATCCTTGGAATTCATATAATCACTACAATATCTCAAAACATCCAAGATCTCCTTCAGGGTTGTTTTAAGATTTGGTCTTCCTAAATCCTAAGGTAATCCCATATAATATATTACTGCTTCTATTATTATTTTCCTCTAGTTATTTTATTCTACTACTCCCACTTATTTAATTTCTAATTTCCCTTCTAAATGATATAAAAAAATCATACAACACGTTACAGTTAGTTGATTTACAAAATATAAAGAGAAAAAAGGTTGGTAGACGAAGAATCATGGAAAAGGCCCATAGGCTATATTAGGCAGAAAGCCACTTCGTTGTGTTAAAAGGTCTTTTCACTACAAACCTAAACAAATCACCAGAGACTGACTCACCAGCCCAACGTAAACCCTTCCACCTTTTACAAATATAAAAGATTATTTATGTTTAATTAAAAGTATATATAAGGAGAAGTTTATACACAAGGGACTATTTCGATCTTTTGCTCAAAAATGAAAGGATCATGTTCCTCTGTGTGTATTAACAATGTCCAAGTTACATATTTTTTGAACTAAGAATCTGATCATGCATTATTAGATATTAGGAAGAGCAGGGGTTTCAAATGGGCTGGTTGAATTGAATTTAGGCGGGTTAAAATGCATTGGGTTAATAAATGGGTGAGTCAGGACTGAAATGAATTGGGCTAAATGGACTAAAATGTAGATCATAACCCAACCCATTCAACTCTCATTTGCACGATTACCTTCAAAGGCACTGGTCTTTAATTTTTGTCCCTCAAATCGGTGGTCTTTAATTTTTGCCCTTCGCCTAATGCCATGAGGTTTGGGGTTTGAACCCCGGCTCAGTCAAAAAAAAAAAAAAAATCGCAAAGCAGAGTTTCGTAGCAAAGTTAGGCCTATTCGAACCAAAGTTAGGCCTCAGGCAAAGTTTTGAATGCAAAACTTACCTCAGGCAGAGTTTTGCATGCAAAGTGCTGAGGTAGAGTTTTAATTTGCATGCACAGCGAAATTTCTTCTTTTTTCTTTTTCTTTTTTAAAACTGAGCTGGGGTTCGAACCCAAAACCTCGGGGTATTAGGCGAAGGGCAAAAATTAAAGACCACCGATTTAAGGGTCAAAAATTAAAGACCAGTGCCTTTGAAGGGCAATCCGCACAAAAAAAAAAATGTACTAAGTTGTAATTTCTTTGTTTGTTCTTTTATAATTTTCTTTAAAAAAAATTGTTCCTTTATTATGACTATATATAACTTATCAAACAAAATGAATATCTTTTTGAAAATATTTTAATAAAGTTCCTCATGAATCAATTTTAGGCTATATATCAGCCTAATTTATATGTAGATGAGTTGAATTAGGCGAATCAAATTGAGTTGTGACAATAAGAACAGATCAAACTAGTCAGACTTTCATAGCTAAGTTTAGCACCCCTACAAAAAGAAAAAAATCATGGATGTATATGTTAAAGATTTGGTGACGGTTAGATATCTCTATACGAACTGGACACCAACAAAGAAGAAAATGACTTCGTCACTGTTTGCTTTCGTTACTTTGATGTCATTTTACAATTTTCAAAGATTTTAGATGGTTTCATGCATTTAATTAGGTTATTTAGTTCATTTCAATTACTTAAGATTGTGTACAATTGTAGTTTTTGCATTTAATGAAGTTTAGATGGTTCTGTTCCTGTGTACACTTTCAATTTGAAAGTATTGTCAAAATAGACCAGTAGTAAATACGTGTCTTTCTCAAAAGAATTCTTCTGTTACATTCTTATTTCTTTTTCTTTTTCTTTATCTTCTTCTTATTTAAAAATAAATACCCAAAGTGGTGCCTAATGGATTTGATGGGTTGGTCAAAATCAAGCCTTTTATTCTGATGTTTATTAAATCTGAACATCTACTTAATTAAACTCTTAAAACAATGAATGAAATTTATAACATTAGTGTCTATCCTTATGCCAAGCGTCTACCGGAAACAACCTCTCTACCTCTCAAGAAAGGGGTAAGGTCTGCGCGTATACTCTATCTTCCCCAAGCCCCACTTTGTGAGATTTTACCGGGTATGTTGTTGTTGTATATATTTACTAGTGAATATATCCGCGCTTTGCGCGGTTACAAAATTGTTTTTGAATTCACTACCATCTAATATGAAATGAAAGCAAATGTCACTATCGGTCATGAACATGAACATAAGATTAAAAAGAACATAGATCGAAACTTGCAACAACTAGTAGGTAGAGACCCTCAAACTTTTTGAAATATTGTAATAACAGGTAATAAAAAAAAATGCACTCGTTCTGCAGATCAGGTTATTTTTGAAATACTTCACATTTTTTATGAAGAGCAACAATCATAGATATTCTTTTTTGTGCCAATATTTGATGAACCTTTCCTAATATAGTCATAGTCGCAAGTTCCCCTATTTTCAACAATATGTATATTTTAATTACATTAGTAACACATACTTCATCAAAGAACAGTAACTACACACTAACAATTTAAGTATAGTGATATATTTTCAGCACATACCAAATTATACTTAAGTAACTCACAGAAGGGAAGAAAATGTCACTTAATGGTGAGAACTTTGGTCAACCATATTTTAAGACAAAATCTTAGGAGATCTTTGACTTTCTGGTATAAGGCAATTACAGTTTTTCTAATAATGCAGTTTTTTAACATAAGTAAAATTAAAGAACTCGGGTAAAATATAAGAAAAATAAACTACCAAAACATTAGTTTGCGAAAAGCAAAACATGATCGAGAAAAGAAAATAATTTGGTAATAATATAAAATAAAATAAAAGGTTAAACTACCAAAGTGTATGTTTGGAAGAAATAATTACCCGTTGTTCATTCCATCAAATATATGATCCAACTCTCATATCGTATAAAGTCTTTCATCTTGTATCAACAAGATGAATCTTATAAAATCCAAATATCGAAAAAATCATACCGTACTTATAAAATAATAAGCAAAAGAATCGTTAATACACAACAAGGAAAGTGAGTATCCGAAAAATACTCAAATTCACTATGTGTGTGTGTATATATATATATATGTTACTCTCCCCCGATTATGAATGTATATTAATAGTTTGCTTATTGTAAAAATCTATGTTATATAAATCCATGTTTAAGTGATTTCTTGTTATTAGGGATCCATTACTATTAGTATATGATTATTCTCTTAATTTCTTAATAAACTCGATGGATTAACCTGTAAATTCCTAGGTTTTAAGAGGCCTTTAAAATGTCCAAAAGGACGAAATGTTGGCCATGTACGGGGTGTGGTTAAAGAAGAGAGTTATTAGGAACACAAGTTAAGAGAAAGAGATGAACAAAGTAACAAGAATCCTGACTAAAAACAAAAGGAGATAAACAGAAACTTAGATATATAACTACATGATGAAAAGATATTCAGGAGTGAGGAAGTACCAAATAGAATTGTTTAAAAATTTGATATACACCACAGAGATTTCTAGAATAGCAACTTCCAAGATTCACAAGACCCAAACGACGATTCAGGGTTGAGTTTTGATTCAATAGCCTGCACAATCTCGACACGTAAAAGAGCTAGTAGACATATAATCATGACAGCTAAAGAAAAAGCAGACTCAGTGGAGAAAGCAACAAAGACAGACGAGACAACTCTACTCTCTACTAAAGTAACTTTATAAAAGTAGCTTTAATAAAGCAGCTACAGGACCAACAAAGACAATAATACAAGATGAGTGTGAAAAAAAATGCTTAAATTGAACAATAAAATCTTGAAAATATACCATACCTGCTCTTGAGCATCCAAGAAACATAAACCTCCCTCGTTAGCTTTGTAAATCATGGATCACCACATCTACAAAGCAAAATCATTTGAAAGCAACAAAATATTAATAAAAATATAGTACGAAAGGAAAAAAGGAATGAACATTTAGAATGGCTGCAAAATATTTACTCGATTGACTGAATTACTAGATTTTCAATATTTCATCTATCAATTTTGGCCAGGCAAAAAAGCGCAAAAACCGTCTGTTTATTTATCATGATTAAAAGGAATTACAAGTATGTTGTTTTGTTATATCCATCATAATTAATACTCTTTCATTTGATAGTTTTAATTATAAAAAATTTAAAATTAATATTTAAAAAATATTGCCTTTATAATGATATTAAATTAGTTATTTAATAACACATTGTTTCTTGAAAATATATTAATTAATAATCATATATTTGTAACTAATATTGTAACAAAAATAATTGATATATATTTTTCAAATTTAATTTTAATTAATTATAAAACTTAGAAGAAGACTTTTTTTTGTGAGAACGTCATGGATTAGATGTTTGATAAAAAAAAATATTAATAAATATAATTCCATAACATTATTCAAATGTTTGACACAAAAAATCCAACAATGTAAGTGAACAATAAACAACATGCAAATAAGAAAGCAAATAACTTAAAATTGGAAATATAACCTAAATTCAAAATCCAAAAGAAAAAAATTCAACATAATACTCTTATGAGAATTCTAACATTACATAAGTATGTTCCAACGTTAACTTATATATAATTCAAAAGATTGGAAAAATATAAGTCTATAACCTCATTCACAATGAAATTAAATAACGTAACACCGTTGTATGTCAAGTTTGTTAATGACTCATTCTTTCCAATATTAAGAGCCTAATTTCAAATATTAGAATAATAACAATGTTATGCTAAATGAATAAAATAAAAAAATAAAAAAATACGGGAATTAAAAACCACAAGAAGTAAAAAAAATTTTTTTGAAAAATAAATAATATAAAAAGAAAAATACATTTTCAAAAAATAAAAATAAAAAGAAATTAAAATTATAGAAATAAAAAAATATTAAAAATCAAAAAAATAATAATAGAAATTTAAAATAAATTAAAAATAAAAAGAAATTAAGGTAAAAAAATAAACAAACTAAAAGGAATAAGATTACGGTGTAATTCAAACTCGAGAAAAAAAAATTACACTGTCAATTACACCAAGGCAAAAATTCTTGGTCAAACAAATGCTTTTTTCTTAATTACACCAATTACACCCAATTCCAATTACCAACTTTCCAAACATGCCCTTAGAATGGCTGCAAAATATTTACTCGATTGACTGACTTTTCCTCTTGATTTTCAATATTTCATCTATCAATTTTGGCCAGGCAAAAAGCGCAAAATTCCGTCTGTTTTCTTAATGGATGAAAAGGGATATGTTCTTGTCTTTGCTCATATATCAATCATAACTAATACTCTTTCATTTGAGAGTTATTGTGGAGAATAGGAAAAGACACTTAAATATATTAGTGAAAAGTTAATGGGAGAATAGGAAAAGTCACATTAATATAAAAAAAATATATATTAATAAAGAAACCATTGCTTGAGGGAGGGGAAAAGTTAATTTAGAGCTAGTTCTGCTAACATTTATTACAAAAAAAAAAAACGTTGAATATATTTTTGTAGCAACTGCCACTTTCATGATAGGCATTACTAACTCAAGAATGAATGGCAATTAACACCATCAGTCTAATTTAGAGAATTTTTGAGCAAGTTAAAATAAGATAAATGAAGAATGAAGAAGGGAAAAAAAGCCAAAAAAAGGAGAAAAGATATATATATATATATATATATATATATATATATATATATATTAATATATTATATATATAGATATAGATTGGAAAACTCTTATGTAACCAATGAAAACTAACTGTATCATCTAACACCTTTTCTCACTTCTTTTTCTCTAAATCCTTTTGAGCCTAATAAGTTTGCATTAGCATTTGGGGGATAGAGGGGATAACATCACACGTTTTTTTTTTTTTTTTTGGGCAATTTGCAGGATTGCCCTTCGCTGGGGGTCGTCTTTAATTTTTCCCCTAAAAAATGATCTCAATTTTTAACTTCCTGGCCAAAAGTTTGGCCACCCGCTAATCAAAAATTTTAAAAAAAAAAATCACAAGAGCAGAGAGATTCAGAAGGCATAAGTAGGCTCCAACTTAGATAGGGCATTCCGAATAAGTTGGGCTTTCAAACTCGCTGTTAAGCAAAAAATATATATATATATATATATATTAAAAAAATATATTTTTTTTGCTGTAATTTTGTAAGGCAAAGGTTAGGTCTAAAGGCAGAGGTTTGCCTTAAGGCCTAATTTTGGGTAACATTATGCCACGAATTAACAAGATTAGAGTCCCAACTTATCTTGCGAATTTTATTTTATTTTTTGACCGAAAGATTCATGCAAGGTGCACCAATCTTTTAGCGCTGTAATATTAAAGAAGACCAATTTTAAGAAGAATTAAAGACCACCCCAAAAGAAGGGCAATCCGCGCAAAAATTGTTTGGTTCATGTCATTAGCGACCTGTAGTCCGGTAGTACCCAATTCTATTGATCGATCTAACTTCTAAAGCTAAAGATTCTTTTTTTTTTTTTAAAGACAAAATTGTCACATCGAACTTTTCATACACCTGTTTTTTTTTTTTTTTTTTTATATATATATAACATTCGTTTATGGGTCGATTTGTACACCTCGATTAATTTAAGGATCTACTACTTCCCAGTCAACACCAATATTCAATGGTTGACAATCCAAAAAATTTACTAAGAATATTCAAATGTAAAGAAGTAATCACGCAAAAAAGCCAAGGAGATTCAATATATATATATATATATATATATATATATATATATATATATCATAGTCAACAAAATACAGCAGAGGAAACACGTGTCCAATGCCCTACTGGTCTTTGAACCTCGTGTTGAACTACGTGGCATGCTACAATCCAACAAGGTCTGAAAAAGCACAAGTCTGAAAAGAAAAAAGGAACATAAAAAAAAAAAACAAAATCGCCGTTGGATTGTTTGGCTGCCCAAGTTGCCAATCAAAAAACAATCTTTTTTTGGTGACATCACATAAGACAGTGGTTATAATTTTACAGTCCTAGAAATAGAATTTTCAATCTCTCTCTCTCTCTCTCTCTCTCTCTCTCTCTCTATATATATATATATATATATATATATATATATATATATTATGTTTTCAATAAAAGAAATCCCAAGGATAAATAGATTGCGGCACCCTAGCTCCACGTTAATTATTCCCAGTAAATCACGCATAAGACTTGAACAAATAAGACGAAATCATCGATCCAATTTTTTTGTTTCGGCTGAAAATATACCCAAGTAGTATTATTTTATATGTGGTGGAAACATGTGCACCAAATATTGTGTTGGGTGGTCGAATTTTTACAGGTAACAAATTAACAAGATTAGAGTCCACTATCTTCTGCTGACCTAAAGACCATGCATGGTGCACCAATCTTTTATTGCTGTAGTATCTTAGATTTTAAGAATTTAATCGACTTTGGGCACACCCTGTCTAAACATTTCCTGTTCATAATGCATCACTAACCAAATAATTGCCACTTATTGATATGTATGATATTTTTTATACCAAAAATCTCTCAAGATACGATTGATTGTGGATGTGACTTATTCTCTTATTTATCTTCCGTTCATAGTAATACAACTATTTTGTTTTTTGTATATGTGTAAGGACTAAGGAATCTGAACCTTTAAGTCAACATTTAAAAGTAATGGTTAAACTAATCCAAATGTTTATAAACTAATTCTATAGAAAAAAGATCTAAATAAGTTTCAATATTAATGTTTTACTCCTGAATAAGTTCGTTCGATATTTGAGATCATATTTCTAATTAAAATTATTAGGCAGGAGACTTCCTACTCCATTAGTTAGGAATTTATTAATTCCTCCCACGCAAGGGAGAGAAATCAATAATCTATTTAAATATGGTCCAAGTGCTTCAAAATTCAATCACTAATTAAACTCAAGATGCTATTTATCAGAAAAGGAAACATATCGGAAAGTGGAAACTCCCTTAAAAGTTGAAACCATATATTCTTGGAGATCATACATTAGTATCATGAATCAGGATGAAGATTAGTGGCCAGCATTTATCAGCTTAATTAATTAGTTTAATCCCTTATTGCGATAATACATATATAATATAGCTTTATTCTTATTCGGTCATGCATAATCTCCGAGATATATGTTGTCTCATGTATGGCCCTCTTTAATTAGTTTTTTCTATTAGTGGGGCCATTACCCCTGCAAATAGGTGTTGTTATTATAACTGGTACTATAATTAATTTAGCGCCTCTGTGTTAATCATACGATTAAAACAGTTCTTTATTCAGTTTGATTATAACGAGTCGTTTGACTTGTACCAAATATGCCTTTCATGAGTAGATAATTAGATATTGCAAATTGCTCTAATTAAGTTTTCCAATTTATAGATAAAGATCATCTAAGAAAGGAAGGACGTTGACACGTTGTTCTGAATAATTAAATGTATATAATTTTAATTTCCACCATTTGCTGGTTTAATCAGGACTATACAATTATTTGGTACATAGACACTAACTATGGACAAGAAGATTACCCTTGTACCGTTTCCTTTGAGGAAAATGATTATCATTCTTTGTGGCAAGAACAAAATGTATGAAGTTGCTGCCCAAATGTAAATTCATGAAATAGGGTGTGAGAAAAAAAGAACTTCGATAGCTGAAAATCTTGCAACTTAGATTTAGAGTTAACTATTATGTACAATATTAAAGTTGGAGTAAACTACTTTATAAGCAAATATTAAAGTTGGAGTAAACTACTTTATAAGCACCTCTATTAGATGACCCATGATAGTTGTGCATTAGACCCTTTGCATACAAATTCAAAAGATTTCCCGACAATACTACACAATGAAATCCCACGCAGATCCCAGACACCTAGTAATCTGTCATCTTTTTCTTTTTGAATGTTAATATAATTTTTGTATACTATGATCATTGAATATTAATATGTGATAGCAGGTTAATATATTACTTATCAATTTTATGAGATTACTAATATTTAGTGCTTATCAAAAGTCACTTGTACTTACCTTTCTCCATAAAATAGCTAATATATGGAAAACAATTTATCCTCGATAATTTACAACATGTAAAGCAGTTGATACAAGAATCTGACAGCACAATTCGAAAGATACACACAGACGTGACACACCACAAGCACACATACACGAGATTATTTTATAGAAGATAGATGATGTATAACTTTTATTATATTCGTTAGCATTCACCCAAGCGACAGCATTACTGCCTCAATGCAACCAAAATTCAATGACTAAATTACCGGGGGGAAAGTTGCTATCAAGGATTCATGCCTGTATAAAATGATTAACGAATTTAATGTATTTTCCTCCTTCCTTACGGAATACGGTTGCAAGCGTGTTATAGTTTCGTAACAAGGATTAATTTATTAAAAATGATCATATTACTTACAAGTTACAAGACCATCTTAAATAAACCAAGCTACTATTTGATAACCATGACTACTCCACATCATATAAATTCTTATTCTGCAGTAATCTCTTATTTTGTAATGAAACATATTACTAAGTACTATTTAAAATGTAAAGATCTCTACCAAAAGAATAGAGAAAGGATTCTACTCTTCCTCTAAGTATGACTACTAAAAAAACGCGAATTTTTGACAAAACTTTTGGGTGAAACAATCGGAAATTTGCTTGTCGAAAATCCATATTTCCGACGATGTTTTGATAGAAACTTGCCTCTAAAATTCAATTTTTTTAGTAGCGTCCATACAGCAATCAGTTCACCCTCTATTGGATCTTGGTTTGATGGTCCAGACCTCTTGGAAGATTAAGGATGAAGATCCTCATCTCTGAGTCCTTTGTGGAAAAATCATTCATATAAATCTAATGCTCCTACTACAGATAGGAAATCGTAAGCTCCTTTCATTTAGGCGATAACGGAATGAATGCAACTATTTCAGAGGGTATATTTAGATTCTCAAAAGCTCTCATAATAAATTAACCAATTTTCCTAGGAGATGGTACAATAATTAAGATCACTCAACATTGGAAAAATAGTCCATTTCCATTTGGTGGTATATCATGTCACGGCAGCATGCATATCATGGGCAAGGCGAACCCACACGTGATCGATCAATAATGGTTCACCATTACTATCTTTGTTTTTATTTCATTATTTAAGCCTTTTAATCTTGTTGCCTTTCTCATGTCTGCAGGTAAGACATGGACCACATCAAAGTACTTCAAATTAAAAATAATGGGTCAAAGTGTTTGATAAACATTAGTAGTATGTAATGTATAGCCATATATTTTACATAGTCGGCAGTTCAAAATTTTGATTCAGTATACATCGGTCTGCATGCTCCATCATGTCCTTCAAATGATAGAGCTAATTAAAGTTTCTTTTATTCTATAACTAATATTCATGTTCCCGGTATCCAACTTGCTTCTGGTACTAGTGTCCTTTATTGTACGCTAATGTTAGAAATTTGTAACACCTAACGAATCGTGTACGCATAAGAACGGAAAATTCGCGTAACCTTTGTCGAAGAATTGCTCCAAGCCAATTCTACTTCACTAGGAAATAGAACACTGATATCACAAACTAGAAGTCTTGTGTGTTGTTGGAGAATAATTAGAGGAAAGAAGATAATTGTTTTCTGTTTTTTCTTTAAAAAAAACGTCTGTTTCTTTTTTTAAAGAGGAGAAGAAGTTAATTAACTTCCCCACACACTCCACGTTAATAACCTGTAAGTTATCCTAAGAGGAGTGGTAACTTCCCACTTAAACTCTTTTTATCTTTTCCTCCTAATCGGGTCGGGTCTGTCCACATGGGTGACCCACGACCCAAGCCCAATATCCAACATCTCCCACTTCGCACGTGGTGGACTAGACTCATACTAGTACCATGCTAATAGCACACAACACACATAATTCATAAGACAAATAGTTCGTGCGACTAGCGAGCATCAAGAGCTAATACCTATTAAGGTATTACAAGAGCTCCATGTAGGAATTCAATCACATGCGGAAAGAATCCACTATCAATTATAAGGATCATATTAATTACTCTCAATACCCCAGACATCATTCGCTACACCAGTAGTATTTATGTGATCCCTCATCCTCCTAAGAGGTGAACTCGAGTTTGTGTTTAACTTTATATCCATAATTACACTTGACACCCTTATGGTAAGTGCAATGGCTAGCCTATGAATACAAGTTAAATTAATAATTTTAATTGTCTTCCCTTTCTACTCGAATCTATCTCTTCCAAATCAACTGCTTTCCTAGACATGCACTACATGGCCGAATCACTCATGGCTATTAGTAACATGCTAAAGTAGCAACACTGATTGAAACTTCAAGAAACAGTCAAAGGTCAAAGGGTATTCCATTGAAAAGTTAATGTAACTTTTGGGGGTCTCACACAATGAAGAAGTAGGGATCTATTCTTCCATTAACCCATTGGTCGCTTAGCACACGTGGTATGAAACACGTGCTATGGTGTTCTCACCTTATATTGGCGAGTATGTCTCATTCTTTTACTCATTCAACACCGTACAGATCTTGATCTAGACATCTCCAAAATGTCTAACTCGAGCTTCTCTCTTCAATGATCCTCAAATCCATCTTCTTAGAGAAACTCATATCTGGCTCATAAAACAAGTCATAACATGGTGGTGGAACTCATCTCTTCACGTTACTCAAATGTAAGAGGCGATTGCTCATGTGAGAGAGTCAATCTCGCGACTTGTTTGACACACTTTATCAATAAAATTACATCATCACATGCATATAAGATATGAACACAAATTCAAGCGTAGAATATTGATGAAAATATTATAACAACTAAGTCATTTTACAATACAGAAATATAATCATATCCTACGCAAACCTAGAGCCATAACATGTTTCTCAAACGGGTCTCTAGATATCGCCTTTGTAAAAGGATCAACTATCATTTCTCGCGTAGGTATGTATTGTAAAGTTACGTCTCCACTTGCTACTATGTCTCTTACAAAGTTATACTTGATGTCAATATGTTTGGTTTTGCTGTGATACTTAGGATCCTTTGTGTATGCAATAGCCGCTTGACTATCACAATGTAAAATCATTGATCCTTGAGAATTCTTTGCTACGCCCAAATTCTCAAAGAATCTTTTCAACTAAATGTTCTCTTGTACTATAGATGACAAGCCACAAACTTAACTTCCATAGTTGAAAGAGCTACGCAAGTTTGTTTCTTACTTTTCCATGAAATAGCACCACCATTAAGAAAGAAAGCACAACCGGATGTCGATTTTCTATCGTTCCGGTCACCACTCCAATAAGCATCTGTATATCCTCTCAAGTATAAATCAATTCCACTATAACATAGTGAATAGTCAATAGTTCCTTTCAGGTATCAGAAGATCCTCTTCACAGCTTTCCAATGATCTCTTCCAGGTTGACTGATACACCTAACCGTACTTACGTCATAACAAATGTCCGGACGAGTACACATCATAACGTATATCAAGCTCCCGACAGCACTAGAATATGGAACTCGAGACATGTCTTCTTTTTCTCTTTCAGTTTCTGGACACATTTCAAGGCTTAAAGTCTCACCTCTTGCTATAGGAGTATCCATGGGTTTGCAACTATTCATTCAAAAGCGTTCCAAAATTTTCTTTATATAAGTTTCTTGAGATAGACTCAAAGACTTCTTGGAACATCTCTTTGGATCTTAACACCCAATATATAATTTGCTTCACCCATGTCTTTCATGTCAAATGACTTTGAAAGCCATGACTTAATAGTTTTCACATACTCCAAATTATTTCCGGCTAATAAAATATCATCCACGTAAAGAGAAAGAATTACAAAGATTCCATTGACTTCTTCACATAAATTCAATGGTCTTCATCGATCACGGTGAAATCATATGACATCACCTCTTTGTGAAATCTCAAATATCATTGCCTCAAGATCGCTTTCAGCCATAAATAGATCTTTTTAATTTGCGACTTTCTTTTCTTGGCCTTTAACGATGAAACCTACAAAGTTATTCCATGTAGATTTCCTCGTTTAGTTCTCTATTGAGAAAAGATGTCTTCACGTCCATTTGTTGTAACTCTAGATCTAAACTTGCAACAATAGCCAAAAGTAACCGAATTGAGGTAAATTTCACGACCGGCAAAAAGGTTTCCTCATAATCTATTCCAAATTTTTTGTTGGGTAAAACCTTTTGCAACCAATCGTCGCCTTTTATCTTTCTATTGACCCGTCTGCTTTACGTTTAACCTTGAGAACCCATTTGTTCCCAATAACTCTACGCTCAGAAGGAAGGTCAACCAGATCCCAAGCTTTGTTGGTTCTCATGGACTCCAATTCTTCTTTATTGCTTTCATCCATTCATCTTTTCCAGGACTAGTCAAAGCCTTAGTCACAGAATTAGGCTCATCTAATTCTGTGGGAGACATCAGGAAAACATAATCTTCAATCTCATAAGATCGTTTAGATACACTTTTCTCGGTACTGTTGAAATTCGAATTCTTCTAAAGGATTTTGGGATTCAAAACTCTCACTGGACCAGAACCGATCCTTGATCTATTTGACTATCAAACATGCCCGAAGACATTGTCCGATCATCCGAATTTAACATTTCGTAAAGAGGCTCTCCTTCCTTATTTCGCCCTTTTGGAAAGTCATTTTCTAGAAAGTGACATCTCTTGATTCAATTTCGCATTACTTCCATCTTCTAATCCACCAATGAACACATACTCTTTGGAGGGTTCTGAGTATCTTATCAAGATACATTTCTTCCCTTTTGGACTCAGTTTTCCAAACTTACCAAAATGATCTTTTACATATGCAACACAACCCCAAGGTCGTAGATCATTCGGGTTCGATTTATGACCAGTCCATAACTCATAGGAAGTGGAAGTACCTGATTTAGAAGGCACTTTATTTAGTATGTAAGCCGCAGTCAATAACGCATTTCCCCAGAAAGAGATAGGTAAATTTGTCTACGCCATCATTGACCTTGTCATGTCCAATAATATTCTATTCCTCCTTTCTACTACACCATTTTGTTGAGGTGTGTAAAGTGAGTACTTAATCGTCTCGTAATGCCTTTTTCATTACATAATTCTTCAAAGTGTTTTGATAAATATTCACGGCCTCTATCGGTTCTTAAAGTCTTTATACTTTTATCTAATTGATTCTCAACTTCATTCATATATTTTCTAAAGCATTCAAGTGCTTCAGATTTATGAGAAATCAAATAGACATAACCAAAGCGCATGAAATCATCATAAATGTAATGAAATACAAAGCACCATCCTTGCCCTCACATTCATCGGGACCATAGATATCGAGAATGGATTAATTTGCAATGGGGGAATGCTTCTCTTATCCTTCCCAAATGGTTTACGCGTAATCTTTTTAAGCAAGATAATTTTCACAAGTTAGCATTTCAATTTTGGAGAAAGGACCTAAATGCCCTTCCTTTGCCAATCTATTCATTTGGTCTTACTCTATGTGACCTAATTTTGCATGCCATGTAATAACATCAACATCATCGTTACTAGAATAACATGTCATTACACAACGGTCAACATAATAGTCACAAGTTGAAGGATTACAATCTAAGGATAAAACCATCATAACGAAGTCCAAAACCATAAAAAACATTGTCTTGAGTAATATTCTAACACCATTGTGACTAACATTAAATTGAAACCTAGATCTAGAAGAACGCATACGTATACTAAGTTCGTGGAGCATATAGACGTCATGCAACATCAAAGTTCGGCCACTACGCAAGTCCATTTTGGTAAATGCCTATTCCTTTGACTTCAAGCTTTATTATTTCTACATATATCCACCTTGATCCAGGAGACTCCGACGAACTCCACAACGCTTCTCGATCATGACTCACATGGTCGTGGGCCTCGAGTCTACAATCCACATAGGATAAGATTCGCTAGTAAACAAGTGCTAGAAAACATACGTAGCACTTAAGAGATGCATTTTGAAATGTTACATTTTTTGACTTAGGACACTACGAGCAAAATAATCTGAACATGGCACAGTAGCATTTCACTACTTTTTCTTTCTTAAAAACTCATTTTTCCTTTGAGATTTGGTTTGTTCCTTTTCTTGGAGGTCCTTCTCCCTGTCTCCTTACCCTTTCCGTCATTTTTTCAATTCTTCTTGCGCTTAAAGCGAAGACTTTTACCATTAATTTGGATTTTACCACATAGGTATTAGATACGATTTAAAAGACCAAGACGCTCGTCTTCAAGCTCGACACGACGAGCAACATCGGAAAAGTTTTAATGCTATCATTATGGGTTAAGTTAACCTTGAAGTGTTCCCAACTATTGGGGAAGAGACCGGATCACTTCCGAACTCCAAGCTCATCGAGAGAATACGACCAAAGACTTTGAGTTGAGCAATCATGTTAGACATCATCCTAAGGTGTTGTTTGACATTGTGATCGTGACGCTTCGTCTTGTAAGTGTGATAGTTAGCGATGCAAGGCGGGTCACGGTGGTACCCCCATATGCCTCTTGTAAGTGTGCCCACATAGCATGAGCAGCAGGGTATTCCTCACATTCGTGAATGAGATCATCAACAATAGAACTCCCACGTGCAGTAGAATATTTCTTTTTCCACGCATTGTAAGTTTCCTGATCTCTTCTGTGCTGGGTAGTGTTACCCTCTTCTAGATGAACCAAAAAATGGTTAATACCTTCCAGAGCATCTTGCTTTTCTAGTACATACCACATTTTACGACTCCAGATGTCGTAATTCTCGCCATCTCGCTTTTTCACCTTGTTTAAATCGCAATGATGCTCTTAGATGTCATATCTATTGATTGAGACAATTAAGCAAGTTTTTACTCATCAATATTTACTTTAACAAATTTATGCATGTGATAGTCACACTCAAGAAAATTAATTCCCATAAATGACTTCACATTTAGTGTAAAATCGAAAGGTCACAAAGTTTCCGATCATCATCTACGGTCTAAATGTTTAATCAAAAAATGGAAAAAAAAATCCTTAGTATGAATATTATTTAATGACTTTCAATTAAGTCACAACCCATTCAAAAAAAAAGGGGGGGGGGGGGGGGATATAAAAGGAGAGTTAAACAACATGATTCCATAATATTGAAAGAAAAAAAAATTCACATGAAAATTACAAGTTCATAATCTCCCACTCGACTTCAAGTTCCCGAACATACACCTCAAAAGGTTGACTTGGAAAGAAATCGTGATAAATTTTAACTAAAGTACCACCCAAGGCTCTCGGAGGGAATCTACTAAAATTGCTAAAGCTTTCCAATCCGAGATTTCAATAAAATTAGCCATTCTTCGTTTCAACCGAAAAAGTTCAATATGTTCGAAACCGAAGTATTAGGAGACATCTTAAAGCTTTAAACACTTTGAATCTCTTTCTCTCCTTCCCTTTGTATAGCCCTTTGCTCCCTTAGTAGATTTTGCATTGCCCTCGGAACATTATTCCTTATGACTTCACATCCACGGAAATGTGTCCTACGACGACGTACTCTTCTACATTGTCTCCTTGCTCGATTTCGGGAACTCCCACTGAGTACTTTGAGCTTGTCCCCTCACCCATGTACCGAAATGGAACACGAAACAATAAGAATGAACATACCATTCAATATGACAACACATGCCACATTACTCGTAGAAGACAAAAAATACGTTTAAGGATCATATACCAATATAATGGCGTGGCTATTAGGAGGTTACAAAAAAAATACTTTTTATTTTATTTTACTTAACATAACTTCAACACTTCATAACTCACTCGTTTTAAATCCGTTTTTAATGGGTAATATATCAACGGAAAGCTTGTAATGAGTAGATTCTGAAAATATATATCACACATTATAATTCTTAACAAGAAATTTCCAGAAATTAAATTACATAATGCAGTTTTTCAAAAAAAAAAACTGTCACAATTTTCGGCTTATCTTCAAAAAATCATAACTCACTCGTTTTAAATCTATTTTTAATGAGTAATAAATCAACGGAAAGCCTGTAACGAGTAGATTCTGAAAATATATACCACAAATTGTAATTCATAACAAGCAATTTTCAGAAATTAAATTTCAGAAGCAGTTTTTCATAAAAACTGTCATAATTTTCAGCATAATTTCAAAAAAATCATATCTTACTTGTTTTAAATCCGTTTTTAGTGGGTAATATATCAACAGAAATCTTGCAATGAGTAGATTCAGGAAATATAAGATTCACGCCAAAATTTCATATATGTGATATATGAAATCAATTTTCAGTCTGTTTCTATTTTTATTAAAAAATATCACACACACAGACATCTTTGGATATGAAATTTAACATAGAGCCACATAAAACTCAATCCTCCCATTAATATGACAACAATGATTTGTCCACTTCAATTCATTAATGCAAAATTGACACTTGAACACCTTTTCAATTTTGAAGAGTAATTATGTCAATTAAATGGCCAGAGAAAGAAGACATATTCATAAATCATACTAAATCATTCAATGGCCCCCACTTTAGTTTGACATTCCCAAGGTCTTTAACAAAGTCTAGAATTCCATTGTATTGGAAATAGAGAAAAGATTTTATGGACTCTTATATTGTAGTAAAAAAAAAAAAAACTGCTCCACGTCTTCTAAAGTCACTGACATTGAAATTCAACAAAGAAGACTTCATAATCTATTTTCGGCAAATTTTTTCAATCCCGAAAAGGAGGCAAATTAACCTGGCTTTGATACCATTGTTAGAAATTTGTAACGGGAACAAGAATCATGTACCTATTAATAGCAACGGAAAATTCACAGAACCTTTGTTGAAGAATTACTCCAAACCAATTCTACTTCACTAGGAAATAGAACACTGATATAACAAACTAGAAGTCTTGTGTGTTGTTGGAGAATAATTAGAGGAAAGAGAAAGAAATTCTTTTTTTTTTTTCTTTAAAAAAAAAAAAACAACGTCTGTTTCTTTTTTTAAAGAGGAGAAGAAGTTAATTAACTTCCCCACACACTCCACGTTAATAACTTGTAAGTTATCCTAAGAGGAGTGGTAACTTCCCACTTAAACTCTTCTTATCTTTCCCTCCTAACAGGGTCGGATCTGTCCACATGGGCGACCCATGAACCAAGCCCAATATCCAACAGCTAACATCTTCATTGTACCATGCCATCCCTTTCTTGGAAATTACCTCGCATACACTTAGCAATAATCAAGTTTTAAAATTAAGAAAAGAAAGAGAGAATTTAGTTGATAGAAAGGTTCAATCTTGAGGAAGCACATACAAGATTATTATACTTTTCTTGAAATAAGAAATAGTTAATTAGGCCTTTAGGAGGGACAGAGTTAGGGTTCGCAAAAAATTACATTATATATACAAGGTTAAAATTATTTTTTATGTGTATATAGTAGATGTCCAATTCTCTTTAACCAACTTTTGTATTTACTTGCATATTTTGAATCTCT
>NW_026726619.1:0-30769 GCF_029784015.1 Lycium ferocissimum | reverse complement strand
TCATATTTATTCCTACAACAGCTCATAAACCATTTCAATTTCAACTTGAACCATTAAACTTCACTTTCACTATACACCCATAGCAACAATCAACATTCAAAACGCACAACTCTACTCCTATCATCAAAGCAGTCCACGGTTTGGACTGTTTTCCCCCTTCAACATGATTCATTTCTTTACACCTCATTTCATATATTCCATATGCATACAATACACCATAATGTCCATAACAACAACAATTAAAACTTGGCATAAAACAATCTACAATCCCCCTAAAAACAGTCCCCCTTACACGGTTTCCACATTACTCCAACAACTTCATAGTTTTCATCCATTTATCCATACAACAACACATTCCATTCACTTCCAATACATGTACAAGAAGATTAAACATGACTCCATTAAAGCCTACAACACATGGCTCATGTAAATTTTAAGAAAAACAGTCCAATACCAACATGCAACATCATAACCCAACTTCTACAATCCTTGTTCATTTACACATATTAACACACACTCAATTCATCAACAATACATGCAAAATAAGACCAAACATGGCTTCCCCTAAGCTCACGAACCACCTCAACAATCCAATAGAAATCCCACAACAATATACACAAATTATACACTCAAACCATCATACAACACATGAAAAATGATCATTCTTACCTTGTAACTCAACACTTCAATCGGCTAGCCCTTCACTTCCACCTCTTGAATTTTAACACTTGTTCTTGCTATATAAATGGATGCTACACGTTAATATACCTTCAATAGCGTTGGATTACCTAGGAAAAACTGAAAATTTTTTGAAGAAATTTGGACCTCACTCTAGCTAGCTCTTAAAGCCGAGTTTCTCTCTCTCTATGTTCTTAACTTTTCTAATGTTGAAATGAGAGTTTTGTTGATTTATGAATCAGAAACTTCCTTTTTATATGCAATCCACAAGGTGGACATGTGTCCCACCCAAGCCTTTAGCCAATAAGAATTGGCCAATTCACAAGTGGGACCCACACGGCCACTTAGGCCCACTAATGATGTAATTAAGTTCTTAATCTCACTTAGTCCTCCAATCTTGGTCAATTAACCCTTATTCTCCAATAATTTTCTTATACCAAACGAAATCCATAGGCAACTTGTGCATAAAAACGAAATCGGGAGGTGAAAACCCTTACCGGGAACCCTAAAACAGGTTTGTCTTTAACTTGTCGCACTTAGCCTTATAATGTCCCAATGTAGAGATACGGGACCTAACAATAAACATTCATTTCCAATATAGAATTCATAGCGACGACGACTAAAACATTAAGCGATATTAATTTGTTCATTGTCATATAATGTGACCCATTTCGACCAACACTACACATATACATACATGGATGATTCTCAATCGTTCTTCACCTTACAATGATCATAATAAACTAACTAGGCATTAATTCATAATTTTAACACAACACAACAACCACCCATTTTGCACGGCTCCAACACCACACACACAACTCACTTCCAACATTCCATATTTCATGATTTTCCTCCATTATAACATACTACATCAAGCATACAACCTTTATAACATACAAAACATAATGAATTCTTACCTTCTTCTTCAACTTTCCAATAGCCTAGGGTTTCCAATGGATGAAAAAATAATAGGTTGATCGCTCCAACGATGCTTCCACGCTACTTAGGGATCTCAAAATAATGGGTTTACATCAATGGAATAATTTTAGAAGAGACAAAATGGAAATTTTTTTTTTTTTTCTATGGGTGGCCGAGAACAAATTTTGTGGGTGTTCTTCAATCTTCAATTTTTTTTTCTAAGTGTTATGGATGAAAATGAAATGAAGTGGTCATCTTTTGATACTTTAGTGAATTGTACACTTTCCCCTTGGCCCACACTAATGTGTTGTCCCAATTAAAAGATGACACAAAATTTCTGTGGGCCACTCCACCTTACACGGCCACCAATGGAAATGGATGATTTTTTTTTTCAACTTCCAACTTTATCACTTTTGGTCCCAAATTCTCCTAATTATTCCGTACCAACAAATTCATGAACAACTTATGACTTAAAAAAAAAATCAAAGGTCAAAAATCCCGACTTTATATCCCGGAATAGTTTTGTCCTTAACTTATCATAATTAATCCGGATTGTTCCAATGTACAAAAATACGGGTTCTAACATCCTCCTCCCCTTTAGAACATTCGTCCTCGAATGTTAAACTAACCTTGCAGGTCATACAAACAATTTGGGGGAGTTTCCTTTTTCAACTATCACAACAATACATTCATTCATCAAACAACATAGTCAAGTAAAGAATTTGGATTACCTGTAGGCTCTGAAAATAAGTGAGGATACTTCTTTTTTCATCTGTTCCTCAGCTTCCCCCCTTTTGGGGTGTGCTTATATCATTACCTGATCATTTGCCTTAGTCCACATTTCCCCATTCCAAGTAAACGGTACTTTGATCCTGACGTTCCGATCCCCTGACCTTCCATCTACTCACTTTCTTCTCTTTTCCACATATCGTTGCATTCGAACTGCCCAAACTTAACTTGTAATAACCACAACATTAGCTTGCCTTATAATATTTGTGCCATCTATACACTGTTGCCCACTTGAGCTTCGTCACTCTGTCCAATTATTATCTTCCCTATACCGTCACGTTGGTTGCCGGAATACACATATCTGCTAATAAAACCAGGTATGAGACATTACACACGTACACGGACATACGGTCGCTATCGTCTCACTTACAAAATATCTCCAAACAACATTAGAACTCACCCCCGATTCCAAAATCGTGTTACATCTTCTTCCTCTTTACCGGTCTAATCTGCCTTGCTCTACATGACCACTTAAGGTTCCGACCCACTCCGCACACTCTAACTTCCTTTGGATTATTCTAGCTTCTCATTGCCTCTTTCGTTTGAATTTGCGAGATCTTCAGAAAACTTCCCAGGGGGTCACCCATCCCAATATTTCTCTCACTCTAGCACGCTTAACCTCGGAATTCTGATGAAATACGGTGCTTTAATATCAATCTGATAGCGTTCAGGTCACCGCATGACCTTCAAAGACACAATCTGGAGTAAATTGAAGTCTTAACAGTTTGCAAAACGTTCTCACAATACAATTGTCGTTTTACCCTTCTTGATCCCCCGCGTTCACCTTTCACTTACGAATACGATTACCTTCCGTCCTCGACTTCCAGATTCACTATAATGGTAAATGTAACTTAATCGTCTTAGTTTATGAATACTCGATTATCGGTCCTCAAATTTACCTTACGGCTATTAAATATCAACCATACGACAATATACATACATAACAACATACATCTTAGTAAGATTCATATACCGTAGCCGCGTCGGTGACACCCTTGCTCTATCTGTCCGGCCAACGCATATAGGCGGTTCGAAGGACCGCTAAAACCGGAGGCTGCGCCACGGCCTCCACCACGACCCTGGCATACCTCGCCCCACCTTGCGGGCGCGCGGGGGGGCGAAGAGGATGAACCGACAAACCGACCCGTGAGGCCGAGTGCCGCACCACAGTTACCCAAAGACGGACACTCTCTCATGATATGGCCTTGACGGCCGCAAGCAAAATAAGCACCGTAGCGCAACGGCACTCCCCCCGGCGCTGCCGCACCGACACCCGAGGCATAGACGGCCCGTCGGGGTCGAGCCTCCGTCCGACCGCAAACCGAGCTCCCAGAGCTCGACCGGCCCCGAATAACCCGCCCGCCTCCTATCGTTGAACCGCATGGAAGCGTGCTCCGCGCCGGCCGGGGAGGATATACTGGCTCTCGTCGCCGAGGCCGCCCTTGCCTCGAAAATCCCCCCCCCGAATACCCGGATGATCCGGCCCTCTTGGTCGACCCCTGCCATCAACCCTATCAGCCTGGCGCCCTTCGGCCCCGTCCTCCATCAAGGCGTGGCACCCGTATACGGGCAATATCCATCTCGACCGTAGCCGCTAACACCAAGCAGCTATCAACGAAGTACTAATCCACCCCCACTATATATCCGTGCATCCGGTCGATCATGCTAGCTACATATGCGGGCGCATATCTGGCCTGTGAATCAAACTCTAAGCTGTACTCCCGCTTTCCGGCTCGCCCGGCAATCACCGCTACAGAAATCGGCTCCCCGGCTCGCCTCACCTCCAAGGCGAGAAAATGGGCCGAAAAGCCTCACCGTAAACTCGCCCCATACCGGGCCGGAGGGGCACCTCACCTTCCGGACAAGATCCACGACTCGTACCAATTAGTGCTACATCGTGCAACCGGTATGACGCCATCTCAAACCGACTCGTCTCGTATGCACTAATCAATCGCGGTGCACGCCGCATCCGCTCTGATGAACTCACGAGGGTCCTCTGTGAACGGCTGACCCGAAGAAGAACTCCCGGTGGCCCACAAAGCAGAAAATCACGGCCTCGGGCCGCCGCGCCCGCCCACGCGATCATCCCCTCGCTCCCCGTCCGGGGACCCGCCCCGCTACCAACCGAGTCAATAACCGTGCGCTCTCGTAGGTCCCACTATCCGCCCATGGCCGGGAACCGGAGGCCGGTACCGCGGGGCCGCGGGAGCCGCCCGTGCGCGGCACCGTGGCGCCCCAAATCCCTCCGATACCGGCGGCGTAGCGTAACTAGCCGTCGGAGGCACAATATCCGGCTCTGTCGAGCACGAGCCCTAGTAGTCATCCGGGCTCGGTGGGTCTCCTTGCCGGTGTAGACTTGCCCCTTCGGCGTGTGGCCTTCCTCGGAGGCATCGGCCGAAAACGTAACATTTAGTCGAAGAGAGTCATCCCGATAACACGGCTACTATCGCACGATCTAAGATCGAAGAAAAAGACAACATCCTAAATGCCCTGTAGCTTCCTGTTTATAGATGTGGTGCACAACACACCGATAAACAAGACTCTACTAGACACGATCTGTGGACACTCCGAGGACAAACCGCTCTGATACTACTTCTGTCACGACCCAAACCCCGTAGGCCGTGACTAGTGCCCGATCTGGGCACCCAAACGCACCCATCAAACGGGGCCACACACAGATGGCTTATATACGAATAAATATCAAACGCTATCTCAAATCATATCAAACACACCCACGTATATAACAGAAGCCGACAAGGCTGTGTCTCAAATTTACATAATTTCCGTAAAAAATTTTGGCGAGTTTCCTTTGTTTTACGGACTATCCAAAATAACCCAACGCGACGTAAAATACCAACAAAGGCCACACGCGGGCCAACAAAACAACATATATACATATGCGGGCCGACAAGGGCCGCCGCGCGAATGGAATCGCCCAAACACAACATATACAAACACAACCGTACGGGAAGTAGGCACAACCCACAAACATGTCCACGGACCTCTAAACGGACGGACGTACGGACGAATCACATGACGGGACGGGGCCCCGCTTACCCCCGAACAAATATGTACAATGCAACGAACGAATATATACCAAAAGTAAGCTCGAATTAGGGAGCACTTCAAATAGCGAGAAGAGGGTGTCCTAAACCGGAGGATCCCAAGTCGTGCGTACGTACTGCGGGCATGAAACGCGGCCCCTCGAAGAAAGGGGTCGGTACGGAATATGTACGAGCATGTAAAGCGAGAAAATACAATAGGCAGAATCGTACTTTAAAGAAGGAGTAGGAGCCATGGATACAGTAACTAGAAACCACAAAACTTACCTTTAGACCATAATTCATACATGTTCATATCATATACCAATCAGACAATCATTCTGCACATACGTATACATATAGCGTGTCCCGGCCCTCTAGTGAGAGACTCGGTAAGTAAGATCATATCATCATCTCATATATACCTACATATAGCGTGTCCCGGCCCTCTAGTGAGGGGCTCGGTGTATAGCGTGTCCCAGCCCTCTAGTGAGGATCTCGGTGTATAGAAACATGTCATCATCATATCATCATATACATAGCGTGTCCCAGCCCTCCAGTGAGGGTCTCGGTGTATAGAATCATCATATCATCCTATTATCACATATCATATCAGACTTCGGAACCCATGGTTACGTACCAAAATCATATGCATAAAAATCTTCATTTCAAGCTCGACAACGCTTAAGTAATCATGCTCGGGGGTTGAAATCATAGCCACATGAAGTTCTTTTAAAAATAGGTCGTTGGAATCAAACATAGAGAAGTCGCGGGACCCACGGACGAGCGTCAACCCAATCCGGGCCCGCCCATGGAATCTAAGGTCATCATATGTTATCGAATCATTATTATAAACTCAAAAGACAAAATCGACCGTACTTGAAATCGGGATAATAGTCACATCAAGTTTTCCTCCGAACGTCACTCGGAACGAGATCAAATAGAATTTTTGAAATCATAGTTACGTATAAAAATCATATGCATAAAATCATTTTCATAATCCAAAAGATAAGTAAAATAGTCATATTTGAAATCGGAATAATAATTACAACATTTCCTTTCAAAAGTTGTCGAAATTATATAAAAGGGCGTCGCGGGACCCACGGACGGGTATAGACCCGAGCTTGGGCCCGCCTATGAAAAACATACTCGTCTAACATCATACAATCTCCTACGAAAATTTCAAGGCAATCCGAGCTTTTAAAGAAAGTTATGAGCGTTTGAAATTTTGGAATCGCTAAAGAATAATCTTTAAAACAAAAATCAGCTTTCATGTAATCTTTATAACTTATGAATTCCAAGAACATAAGGATCAATGTTTTGTCATGACAAGGCAAGGATGCCAAAGAACAAATGCGATTCATAAACATGCTCGGATTTCGAGAATAGAGTTTCCACGAGGCTTATATCATAGCCTATTTTAACTAAGGCATGCCGAAGAAGGAAGGTTACTTTACATACCTCAAACGCTCTCCAAAAAGATCCGAACTCAAGCTAAATCCCACCTATGATTCGGGCTGCCCACGATTTATAAACAAGCCATAAAATGCCGAACATTAGCTAAAGACTTTTTGGGCATTAAATTCCAATTTCGCCCTTAATTCTACAAAAATTTGGGCAGCATTTCCCCTGTAAATAGGCTACCCCGAGAATTTAACTCGGCCATATCAATCAACAACAACAACAACAACCAACCTAACAACATCAACAACCAATCCGAAAGACAAAATAACAATAATAGCTTTCTTTTCCATTATTCAACAACTTACATAAATTCCATTCGACGACTTGCATTCAAGCCAACGTCGACGCTTATACATTCACACACTAACCCGAACCCATACCAACAATATTTAAAGACCTTCTAAGCAATTCATACAACATTTCCAACAACCCAAATTTTTCTCCAACATGGCCGAATTCAGCCCCAAACCGAGAACCTCACTTTAACCCATTCCTTATTTTCAATTCATGATTTGTATCCACAATTCACATTCTAACAATGCTATTCTCGTCAATATATAATTTACATTAAATATACAAAAACCTCCAAATCAGTCCGCAACATTTACAACATCAATTTGAGTCAATAAACATTCATTTCCAATATAGAATTCATAGCGACGACGACTAAAACATTAAGCGATATTAATTCGTTCATTGTCATATAATGTGACCCATTTAAACCAACACTACACATATACATATATGGATGATTCTCAATCGTTCTTCACCTTACAATGATCATAATAAACTAACTAGGCATTAATTCATAATTTCAACACAACACAACAACCACCCATTTTGCACGGCTCCAACACCACACACACAACTCACTTCCAACATTCCATATTTCATGATTTTCCTCCATTATAACATACTACATCAAGCATACAACCTTTATAACATACAAAACATAATGAATTCTTACCTTTCTTCTTCAACTTTCCAATAGCCTAGGGTTTCCAATGGATGAAAAAATAATAGGTTGATCGCTCCAACGATGCTTCCACGCTACTTAGGGACCTCAAAATAATGGGTTTACATCAATGGAATAATTTTAGAAGGACAAGAAATGGAAGTTGGTTTTTTTTTTTTTTTATGGCTGGCCGAGAACAACCCCTTGTGGGTGTTCTTCAATCTTCAATTTTTTTTTTTCTAAGTGTTATGGATGAAAATGAAATGAAGTGGTCATCTTTTGATACTTAAGTGAATTGTACACTTGCCCCTTGGCCCACACTAATGTGTTGTCCCAATTAAAAGATGACACAAAATTTGTGTGGGCCACTCCACCTTACACGGCCACCAATGGAAATGGATGATTTTTTTTTTCAACTTCCAGCTTTATCACTTTTGGTCCCAAATTCTCCTAATTATTCCATACCAACAAATTCATGAACAACTTATGACTTAAAAAAAAATCAAAGGTCAAAAATCCCGACTTTATATCCCGGAATAGTTTTGTCCTTAACTTATCATAATTAATCCGGATTGTTCCAATGTACAAAAATACGGGTTCTAACATTCCGCTTCAATATGGAAAATGTACATGATTGCTTCTCGTTGGAGAAATTCGTCAGAAATCGACTGAAACCTACCGAGAGTATGCTAGCCACTGGAGAGATGAAGCGGCACGGGTACAACCTCCCATGACTGAAGCTGAGCTGGTAGCCGCATTCATATGATACCAAGAAGCTGATTGCTTTGATAAGATGATAACCATGAAGGCGAGCTTCTTCACAGATATTGTTGCCGTGGGGGAAGATATCGAAGACGGCCTTAAAACTGGAAGGATTGTTAGTGTACTAAACAGGTCAGGCGTGCCGGGCACCATGAGTGGCAAAAAGAAGAAAGAAGACATAGCCTGTGCTTCTAGAACTGCTAGTCCAAAAAGTCAAGGAAAAGAGATAGTCCACAAAAATCCAAATAGATACCAATCACCTCCACCAACCAACTACACAATCACCTCACCCCAATATAGCCCAATGACTATGTGCTACGCACAACCTGGCTACTCAGCTCCACAACCAAGCTACCAAATGCCAAAGACCAAACAACCGAACTCCACGATCAAATTATCAAATGCCAGCACCTAATTACCAAGCTCCACAAAACCAAACTTTCCAGAATCACCCTCCACCGGCAAACTATGAAATGCCTCGAAGGAAACCTACGAGATTATTCACTCCTCTGCCGGAATCAAAGACAAGCCTATTTGCAAAACTAAGGGATGTCGGGCGAATAAGTGCCGTCCCACCAAAACCTTCTAACCTCGCTGATCGATGGTACTGGACAAATCTCAATTGCGCCTATCACTCTAACCAAGCTGGCCATGCCACTGAATATTGCATAAACTTGAGACACAGGTTGCAGGACATGATTGACAATCCAGAGCTCATCTTAGAACCAACACCACCAAATGTAGACACAAACCCGCTCCCAAAACATGGAGAGAACCAAATTCACATGATAGAGAGAGGTGATGAGTGGGAAGACAGACTGGCTAAAATTCATTCAGATATGGAAGGATGAGAGAGCACTATCACTTCATTGTCACTACAAGAGCGAAAAAAAGTGATAGACCCTTTGATAAAGGGATCCGAGATATCTGCCCTAATTGAAAGAGAGCCTTTTGTGCTCAGGTACCCCTCAACTGTGGCTCGAATTCACAACGAGCCATTTATACTCAGAACACCAGGATCAATTGAGAATGAGCCCTTTGTGATCAAGCCGCCGCACCAAATGATGATCAACAAGGATAAAGAAATAGCTGCAGTGGTCCAAGGTATGACCAAGCCAGGAAGGTGCTACGCCCCGGAAGAACCTGTGCCCGAAGCGCCTCGTCGCGAAAACCCTCAGAAGAAACCCATAACTGAGGATGAAACTAAGAATTTCTAGAGGCAAATGCCGGTCAAGGATTATTCGATTGTTGAGCACCTGCATAAAACTCCTGCAAGGATATCAGTAATGTCACTATTAGTCAGTGCATCCCAACACTGTTTGGCCTTGATGAAAGCCTTGGATGAAGTCCAAGTACCCGCTGGCACTACGAGCAAAACATTGGCCGAAATTGTGGGGTATGTTGTCGGGCTCATAGGCTGTCATTCTCTGACGATGAATTACCAAGGGAGGGGAAGTCCCACAATAAAGCCCTGCACATAATAGTCAAATGCCGTGATAAAATTATTCCATAGGTACTGATTGATAGGGGAGCTAGGCTGAATGTATGCCCTGTGACTACTCTGAAACAACTTGGGTATGATATTGGTAAAATCCGCCAGAATCGGACCAACGTATAGGCTTATGATGGTTCAACCAGTGACCCGATTGGGGAAATAGATTTACATTTACAAATAGGCCCCGCGGAGTTCGTAGTGGAGTTTTTCATTATGGACATCAAAACAAGCTATAACCTGTTGTTGGGACGACCTTGGCTACACGCCGCTGGAGTTGTAAGATCTTCGTTACACCAATCTCTCAAGTTTTTATGGGATGATCAGGAAGTCGTAATTCATGGCAAAGGAAGTGTGCACAATTATCTAGATGACTCTATGCCAGTCATAGAGAAATCACTAACAGGCGCTGATTTTCACACCGTTGAGCTAGTCGTGATAGGTTGTAGGGGAGATGATGAAGATGTCCCCATGCCACTGGTTTACAAAATGGTTGCAATAGCTATGATAAGGAATGGGTTTGAACTCGGCAAAGGTCTAGGAAAGAACTCACAAGGAATCACAGAACCAGTAAGTATTAAACACGGAAGGTACCGATTTGGGGTTAGATACAAGCCATGCCAGGCAGAAGAAGAGGAAGCAAGGTATGGGCCAAGAGGTCCCGTTGAAATGAGAAAAACATTCACTCATCTCCACCAATCCTTCATTACATGCCCATTGAGATACAACGGTGAAGATCCAGAAGAGGCTTTGAGGACGCTGTTCAGAGAAGGAGAATGCGCAGCCATCATTGAAAAATGCTTTGAAGCATCAGAAATTTGCCCTGATGAACTAGAAAAGACAACATGTGGATGGATTTCTACCCCGTTGTTCACTCTATGGTAGAAAGAATGCTCATTTTCAGGAAAAACGGCAAAAGTCGACTTTGAGGCCCGGCTTATGGCCTTTTTATGCTTCCTTATTTCACGTGTTTTTTAAGTAACATGAAATGGCTCGATGTTCCATTTCGAGTCAGGACCATCGTTTGTATTGCCTTTTAAATTTCAATGAAAACGCCTCAAAGTTTGCAATAAAAAAGATGTTTTACTCCGCCTAAATAAGTATATATATAAGACAACTACATATTAATGCATAATTAAGATTGCGTTTACATGAATAACAACCATGCTATTTTGTTTTACAGTAATAATACAGAGGCCACAAATAATGTCATGACATGTTACAAAGCAAGTGAAAATGACGATCAAGGAAAAGAGACAACTGAACCAGAGGGGTTAATGGATGTCGAAGAAGAATATGAGAACCGACCCACACTGAACCTAGAGAAAACAGAAGCAGTTAATCTAGGAAGTGAGGAGTTGGTAAAGGAGACCCGAATAAGTGTGCACTTGGCAGAAGCCCAGAAGGAAGTGTATCGTAGTCTACTAAAAGAGTATGAAGATGTTTTTGCTTGGTCATATACCGATATGCCGGGTTTGAGTACGAATATTGTTGCCCACAGGTTGCCAATCCTCAAATGGTTCGCCCTGGTTAAACAGAAAATCCGGCAACCTAAGCCTGATATTAGCATTCGAATTAAAGAAGAGGTAGAAAAACAGATTCAGTCACGGATCGTTAAAGTGACGCCATACCCAACATGGTTAGCGAACATAGTTCCGGTGCCAAAGAAAGATGGGAAAATAAGAATTTGCGTGGATTACCGTGATCTCAACCGCACTAGATCGAAGGATAATTTTCCACTCCTAAATATTCACATACTCATTGATAACTGCGCCAAGCATGAGGTATAATCTTTTGTGGACTGCTACGCCAGCTATCATCAGATATTGATGGATGAAGAAGATGCTTAAAAAATGGCATTCATCACACCGTGGGGGGTGTATCATTATCGAGTAATGCCTTTCGGACTCAAGAATGGCGGCGCCACTTACATAAGGGCAATGACCGCCATCTTTCATGATATGATGCACAAAGAAATTGAGGTGTATGTGGATGACATCATTGTCAAATCCCGAATAGGTGAGGACCACCTCGAACATTTGCAGAAATTCTTTGATTGAGTCCGCAAGTACAACTTGAAGTTGAATCCTGCAAAATGTGCATTTGGAGTGCCTACCGGAAAGTTACTGGGATTCATAGTCAGTCGTCAGGGTATCGAGTTGGACCCCACCAAAATCAAATCAATCCAAGAGCTACCACCTCCTAGAACAAAGAAAGAGGTCATGAGCTTCTTAGGAATGTTGAATTACATCGGACGCTTCATCGCCCAGTCCACAGCGATCATAGAACCGATCATCAAGCTTCTCAAGAAAGACGCTCTAACCAAATGGACAGAAGACTGTCAGAAAGCCTTTGACGCAATCAAAAAATACAGCATCAAACTCCGCTCGTCTTGGTCCCAATTAAGACCTGGAAGTGTTTTGCGCTATACATGTCAATATCGAAAAATGCTTTTGGATGCATGTTAGCACAAAACGATGAGACAGGTAAGAAAGAGAAGGCCATCTATTACATCAGTAAAAAGTTCACACCTTGTGAATCCAGATACTCCTTGGTGGAAAAGACATGTTGCGCCCTAACCTGGGTATCTCAAAAGTTGAGACATTATATGGCCGCTTACACGACTCATCTGATTTCTAAAATGGACCCACTAAGGTACATCTTTCGCCAACCATTCCCATAGGGAAGCTGGCCAAATGGCAAATGCTTTTGAGCGAGTTCGACATCCAGTACATCGCGCAAAAGGCAGTCAATGGGCAGGCATTGGCAGACCTATTGGCAGGAAGCCCAGTAGACGACAATCCAATACCTTTATGGACTAACTTTCCAGATGAAGAAATAATGACAATTGAAGGTGAGGAAAGCGAAGTCGAGTCAAGATGGAAAGTATACTTTGATGGCGCAGTCAATTATAAAGGATCAGGGATCGGAGCCGTCTTGGTTTCAGACTCAGGCCAATATTATCCAGTGGCGGCCAAGTTAAATTTTAATTGCACTAACAACATGGGTGAATATGAAGCCTGCATCTTAGGTTTACGCTTAGCTCTCGACATGGACGTGAAGATCTTCAGGTAATTGGCGACTCAGATTTGCTAATCCACCAAGTTCGAGGAGAGTGGGCCACTAAAAATGAAAAGATCATACCGTGCGTCGGACTTGTGCAGAGATTGGAAGATCGTTTTCGAGAAGTCAAGTTCAAACATATACCAAGAACTCAAAATGAGTTCATCGATGCATTAGCAATGATAGCATCCATGATCCAAAGATCCGGACAGTAGATACATTGATCCTGTGAAAGTCGAGATCAAAGATCCGCCAGCCCACTGTGCTTTTATAGAAGTTGAGACTGATGGAAAGCCTTGGTATGCTGACATCATAATATTTTTGGAGACAGGAGAATATCCCGAAGGAATCACCTTGAATCAGAAGAGGACTATCAGGAAATTGGCAAATGGCTTTTTTCTTAACAAGAATGTCCTTTACAAAAGAACTCCAGATTTGGGATTGCTCAGGTGTGTGGACTCTTCTGAAGCCACAAAATTGATTGAAGAAGTGCATGCTGGAACCTGCGGGCCTCACATGAATGGGTTCGTGCTAGCGAAGAAAATTATGAGAATAGGTTATTACTGGATAACCATGGAAAATGACTGCAGCAAATTTGCCTAAAAGTGCCACAAGTGTCAGATTCATGGTGACTTGATAAAAGTCCCTCCAACAGAACTAAATGCTATGACCTCACCTTGGCCATTTGTCGCTTGGGGCATGGATGTCATAGGACCAATTGAGCCCACCGCGTCAAACAAACATCGTTTCATCTTGGTTGCCATAGACAACTTACCCAAGTGGGTAGAAGCAGCATCTTACTCATCAGTGACGAAAAAAGTGGTCACAGACTTTGTGCGCAACAACATTATATGCCGATTTGGCATCCCAGAAAACAATCATAACAGACAATGGGGCAAACCTGAATAGCCATTTGATAAGAGACATGTGTGCACAGTTTCGGATTACCCACCAAAATTCAACTGCATATCGTCCGCAAATGAATGGGGCTGTAGAAGCCACCAACAAAAACATCAAGAAAATCCTCCGAAAGATGATTGATAACTACAAAGATTGGCATGAACAATTGCCTTATGCATTGCTAGGATACCGTACTACGGCCAGGACCTCGACTGGAGCCACTCCGTACCTGTTGGTGTATGGCACCGAAGCAGTGATACCAGCTGAGGTAGAAATCCCTTCGCTTCAGATAATATAAGAAGCTGAGTTGGACGATGCAGAGTAGATCCGTAAAAGGTATGAGCAACTGGCTCTAATAGATGAAAAGAGGATGATCGCTGTTTTCCATGGTCAACTGTACCAGCAGAGAATGGCGCGTGCTTTCAACAAGCGTGTGAGAACTCGGGTGTTTCAGATTGGGCAATTAGTACTCAAACGAATATTCCCTACTCAAGAAGAATACAAAGGGAAGTTCGCACCAAATGGGCAAGGGTCCTATATGATACGAAAAGTGCTGTCAGGAGGAGCCGTAGTGCTTGCTGAAATTGATGGTCAAGAGTGGCCAAGAGCGATAAATTCAGATGCCATCAAAATATACTACGTGTGAAAACTAAGATGACTGCGAGAATTCAGAGTTTCCATAGTTAAGGTTTCCTTTAGTTGCATTACCTCTATGTGTAATTTTGCATTTATTTTAGAAAACCAAATCCAAAAATTATGTACGAACTACGCAAGGACCTGATTCCCTATACTTATAAGGGGATACGTAGGTGCTTTTCCAAGCTCGGTCGCTTTAACCTAAAAAATCCAAATTATGTATGTTGAACTACGTTATGACCTGATTCCCACTTGGGATACGTAGGCGCTCGTTTGAGTTCGGTCCCTCACAATTTTTTTTTATGATTATCCTGAACTACGTTTCGACCTGATTCCCGAAAAGGGATACGTAGGCGCTCTCCCGAGCTCGTTCATTCCAAACAAAATTTCCAACAAACCATAGGAATCTTCAGAGATGATTCAGCAAGAGAAAGATAAAGGTAACCCCACAAGAAAACTGGGGCAAAATTTTTGAGAAAGATCTCAAAAATTCCTCAAGTGCGGTGAAATCAAGAAATGACAAGTACACACTTATACTGGGGCAAATATTTTGAAAGGGTCTCAAAAATTCCGTCGACATAGCGGAACTCGGGTTGATATAAAGACAAATACAAACTGGGGTAAAATTTTCGAAAAGGATTAAAAAATTTTCATGAGTCGAAATCAAGAAGAAGAAGAAAAGACGGGAGACCTTGTTTCGGTGACTAATGTCATGACATTAAAAAGGGCGTATATAAAATATTATTTTTAAAACATATATGCATATATCTTCAAAAGAAAATCATCGCACAAAAAAAAATTCCTAAAGCAAGAACAAAAGATTTTAAAGAAAATGAGCATCCTTTCCTTCGAGATATGAGCGGAAGAGGTCCATACGCATGGAAGGCAATCGACCATATAGGAAACTGACAAATTTTCTGTGGGTGCAGGAACAAACGAGCATGGATGTTTTACACTAACACGTTTGCTAGAATGTTCAAAACAGGGTAACGATGACAAGCAAAGCAAAGAAAAATTCCAAGGAAAACAGCGCGAGGAGTGCGCAAAAAAGGTAACGAAGTCCCTCTCTAGTGAAGTTCCTTTTACACTGACAGGTTTGTCCATTTTGCAGAGCACAATGATTTTAAAAAAAAAAAACATTAAAGGGCTACTATGAGATATAATCACGATATCAGAAGCCGGGTTTCCACTAAAAAGAACAGTTTATGTATCAAGGTATTGAGACTCCGGTCTAGACGTCACATGGCTTGCCTTGATACATTGGCTGAGTGGACGTCCAAAAATTTAAAAAATTTAAATGACGCGTTGATAGCGGGATTGAATGCCACTACTCACAATCGAGTCCAGTCCTTTTTGAAAGATGTAAATCCTGTCAACGGGCGGGTATTCTTCCCCGGAGTCAAAAAAGGAAGGTGTAAGTCTTGCCACCGAGGTAAGCTTCATTTCTCAAAATGACGATATGGATTAGAAGACTACGTGCCGAAGGAGATGAGTCGCCCTCCATATAGATAGCCAAAAATAGGTAGCGTAATTTCGTGCTTGATGTCCGCAATAGTTGAAATACGTATGTCATTCCTATGTCAGGATTTGCGGTCGCTATTGCAATCTATTTCTAGTTAACGTAATCATGGTTTAGGGATAGTGGTAGTCATGAGAAAAGGCTCTGCCTCTGAATGGGCCGAAGTTAACTTGAAAATTCTGACTAAATGTTGTAATCTTGGACACAGGGGTTAGCGGTCATCATGAAAGGAATATGATCTCGCACTCTGATAAGCAGTCTACATTTAGGTATTTTTGACTGTTACACCTTGTTATTTTGGAAGTTGAGGTTCGTTAGGTGTTAGCTATTTTAATTGCGATCTGAAGTGATATGCACCTATATTATGGTTATAAGGTCTTACGATCATGTATGAGAAGTATTGGGAAGGATATCTTTTGGAACGTGATGAGTTTTGAGACAATGCAAAAGCCCAGAGTTAGGTTCATGAAATCTAGTGTCCAACACAACAAATCGCTCCTCAATAAGACATTGGGGCAAGGAGATATGGATGTTGCGAGTTGGGATGGCAGGCCAGGAAAATAGCCTGCGGGAACGCCCCGGGGGGTGGCCCGAACGAGCAGGAGGCCAAGGGCCAACTCAGCCCGAACGCGCCACCATAGGGCGCGAAAGTGCTGAGCAAATTTCAGACCCGGGCTAGGGATGAAGATTATATGATCTAAGCATAAGAATATATATATATATATATATATATATATATATATATATATATATATATATATATATATATATGACATTTGGAGATCGTATGGTGTAAATTAGTTCATACGTTACTTGATGAAAAGCCCCCGTAGCCGTAAGCTAAGTTGGGGCCCACATGTCGGGGTTTTATAAAGGGCATATGAAAAATTATAAGAGTAGTACATGGGGAGTTGATCAAGCCTTAAGAAGGACCCTTAAGCCAAATGTAGGCATAAGCCCTCCAAAAGGATGAGTTAAGGATACGTTTTCGGATGACTGACTTGGAGAGGCCAAAACGCCATGATAAGTTTGGAATTTGGAGTCACACCAAAAATGAAAGTTGTAGATAATTGAATTAGCTTTCCAACCGTAGGTTCTGGTCCCTCACACGATATCGGGATCAAAAGTTATGACCCTTTTACTGAACGAATGTGCAGGTAGTGGAATAAGCCTGCGCGAACGCACTAGGAAGCAGCCCGATCGCGCTGAACACTATTTGAGTCAGTGCAGGTAGCTTCTAAAATGTTATATAAAGGGGCTTATCCCCTTATTTTCAGACCAAACACCCCTAAATATTCCCAAAAACTCGGGAGGGTTCTCCCAACCTCCAACCATCAAATTTTAGCCCGGATCAAATATAATTCCCGAATTCCGGTCCAGACAGCGTATAGTTACGACTACAAAATCGTATAGCGGCGCGTTGTGGCTTAAGATCAAGGTGGAAAAGTGAAGATATAGCAATATTATCGAGAGAAAGGCATGAATCTCTTGTTATTAACGTTAATCTTTGTTTATTTACGTAGGTGGAGCTGTTAAATAGTTATAAGATAATTCTGTGGTGGAAATATGGGACAAACACCATACGGGATATTTATGGAGTATTTTGGTATTGGAAATATTATTATTAATGTTGGTATTGTTGTTGTTGTTGTTGTTGTTGTTGGTTGCTGAGTTGGGATTCTGGGCTAGGCAAATAAACAGAGGAGATGCTGCCAAAATTTTGGCAGATTTTTAGGAAGATTTATTTGAAGGCTTAGGATAAGTATATAGCAATGGGCCTAATCATAGTATGAATGGTCTTATATGTAGACTTGTGATCTTGGACGGATAAGCGTAGGTAGTTGGTGGCTGAACAGGTATCTTAAGGCTCGTCCCTTTCTTTTAAAGGCATGATTCATATGGTATGATTTCATAAATATTTCCGTAACCTTCTTGTTTTCAAAAGCTAAAAATCCATGGTTCTTAAACGCTTCTCATGATGTCGAGGGTAAGAATGATTTTATGATGGTGACAATGGTAATGAGTATTTTGTGTTTTAAGAACTCAAGTTTATGATTTCAAAGCGAATATGAGAATGTGGAGCTACTTCAAGATTTTCTCAATTTTGTTCATTGATGATGACTCTACTTCTAAAGGCTCCAAAGTGTATGTAAAGTTATCCCTTCCCTCTTTTTGGAATGAATTACATAAAGTGAGCGAACGACGTACATACATGACTCCAATGAACTCTAGTTCTCAGTGGTACTTGACATGACAGTCGTCTTTGATTCTCAATTGTTGGTTCATTCTAATTATTCTATCAAGTCTCAAACGATGATTCACTTTGTACATGACTGCTCCTAATACTCTATTCATAAACATTGTTATGGCCTTATTTCACCGAGTCCCTCACTAGAGGGCCGGGTACAGTATATATATGATTATTTCAGCGAGTCCCTCACTAGAGGGCCGGGTACGGTATATATGTGACTATTTCACCGAGTCCCTCACTAGAGGGCCGGGTACGGTATATATATGATTATTTCACCGAGTCCCTCACTAGAGGGCCGGGTACAGTATATATATGACTTTATTCACCGAGTCCCATAATGGGCCGGGTAAGGTATATTATATATATGCATGACTCTCATCTCACAAGGCACAGATGCATTGGTATCCTTGATTACCCTACTTGCCTCCTTTCATCTTTTACTCAGTCACGATCTTCTTTATTGTACTTCATGCTTTAAATACTCAGTACATTTTTAGTACTGACCCCCTTTCTTCGAGGGCTGCGTTTCATGCCCACAAGTACAGACACTCAGTTCGATGATCCTCCGGTCTAGGACTTCTACTCAGCTGCTTGGAGAGCTTTATTATTCCGGAGCTTAAGTCATTTTGGTACAGATCCTTTGATATAGGCTTTGTTATACTCTTAGAGGTCTGTAGACATGTGTGGGTTATGTATATGGTTTGGTCAGCTATCTAGACGTAGTTCGTTTGGATATTCCCTTATATATTGGCAGCCTTGTCGGCTTGCGTACTTTGTTATGTTCGGTTAACTGTGACTCCTCAGGAGCCAGGTTCATTATGATATATGGAATTATGAGTCTACAGTATGTTTTACATATTTCCACATTGTCCTTAGTATCAGTCTGATTATAGCTAACAGGTTCGTATACGAGTGTCCAACTCGGGCACTAGTCATGGGCCCTCGGTTTGGGTCGTGACAAAAGTGGTATCAGAGCAGTTCATCCTCGGAGTGTCTACAGACCGTGTCTAGTAGAGTCTTGTTTATCGGTGTGTTGTGCACCACATCTATAAACGGAAGGTACGGACATTTAGGATGTTATCTTTCTTTCTATCTTAGATCGTGCGATGAGAGCCAAGTCCTAGGAAATGAAATTCGTTGTACTAACCCTTAATTTCAGCGGAAGAATGGTGTTGACAAAGGAAGAGGATGACGATATTGGGATTACAGAGACGACAGAAGTTGAAGGAATAAGTACAGAGGCTAGTAATGGTAAAAAGGATTATAAGTCAGATATGGTAAGAATGTTGCAAGTATTATTGAAATGTATAGCCTATGAATGGAAGAAAGAAGACCGGGAAATATACAAGGACAATTGATAAAAGTTCAAGTATATTCTGAATTCTGACGCATGTGGTAAGTTTCGTCATCTTTGCATTTTTGTTCGATATTGAGAGCCCTGTGAGGCTAAGGTGTGTTACGCATGTGTATATCTGGCCCTATGAGGCATTGTATGGATCTTCTGGGCTGCGTGCAGGATTTGGATAGTATGAAGTATAGGGGAAACTCTGTCAGAATATTTCTAAAATTTAAGGACGAGAACCAAGGATTTAAGAGATAACAAAGATTATACGTCTATGATTGCTATGGATTGATTAAAGGGAAAGTATAGGACACGTTGATATGGGATGAAAAAATAAAGATGACGCCACAAGTGGACATCGGGCATCAGTTATTGGAATCAAAAGTACTATTCTGGTTGGACAGATAGTTGGGCACATTACTACTTCGAGTATACCCATAAATTTCGATCGAGAATGTCAATGAAATACAACACTATAAGGTAAAACCTTTAAGGGGGGAAACAAGTAAGCTTAAGTACGAGCACAAGGACTGACTAAGGTATTGGAGGAATTATGACACCCGACAATGGGGCGATCGAAAAGTAATAGGGAGTTATGAAGCAAGATGAGCTAAGGAAATGCAAGGAGAAGCCATAAAAGTAGACGGAGATAATATCGCAAGAAAAGGATTCAAGGATATTGCGTTGGTCGAAACGAGCTGGTGACAATGAACCCTTGTGAAATTTCAAAACGCTAGTTATATCAATTGTGAGGGTATATGACATAGAACTATACAAACAATCGCCATGATGAGATGGCTAACAGAATGATGCAAGCACGATGAGGAGGATACTTCTCTCTACGACCCTCCGGACCGAGGAGGATAGGCGGCCATCGGTATATGAGTCTTTTATTGGAACTTTTTATGTGCGTACAACTATTGCAGGATACCATTGATAGTTGACAAATGAAAGTTTTGAAGGGACCGATAACCAAAGTATTTATAGATTACTGCAGCTAAGAAGTTTTACCGCTACAAGGAATCTTAACATTTAGGAATGGAAAAGCAGTTGTATATGTTTATTGATGGCTTGTCATTGGGAGTTCCAAAGGCTAAAATAGCATTTGCTTCGTCGAAAGAGTAAGAAATCCTTTTAATCTGGAGGGAGATGCATTATGAGAATTTATCGGAATCTGTTAGAGTTTCAACTTGTTCTAGGTTGTGTGATAAAGGTCACGTAGTAGGGTGGATGCGATCATACCAGCACTAATGCACCGGATCCCATTAGCACTCCAAGGTTAAGCGTGCTGGGGTGAGAGTAATACTAGGATGGGTTAACCCTCTGGAAAGTGTAATAAAAGTCTTACAAATTCAGATATAAGGGACAGATGAGAAGCTAGAGTAGCCTAAGGGAAATTGGAGTATGCGGAGTGGTTGGAAACTTTAAGAGGTCACGAAGGACAAGGCGGACTAGATCGGTGGTGAGAAAGAAGGTGCATCACAGCTCTAGAATTAGGATGAGTTCGAAGAGTAGTTGGAGATACTTTAAAAGAGAAGGGTTAGTAGCCACATATATGCATAGGTATGATATCCCATATGTGACCGTGCCAAATTGGTATGTGTGTCCCAGCAATCGGTATTGCTATATACTGAAGGCATTAATCAAACTGGGTAGAGAAGTTCAAGTAACAAATGCTACAAGATAAGTGGATGCTATTTTAACTACAGGTTAGAATTGGAAAGTCCTAATGCCATAACTCTAGGAAAAGGAAGAAAGTGAGTATATAGAAAGTAAAAGGGTTAGAATGTTTTAAGTGTAAGGAACAAGGGAGAGTGGAGTTTCCAAGAGGGACGGTGGGCAAGGCAAGGGACTATTTGAATGAGATTCGAAGGTAGGCATGCGAAAGGGATAAAGTGTGGTAGTATGGAAACAAAAGAGGAATGTGTGGGGTCAGAGAACTCCGGTATTATGAGAAACCAACCGAGTTGGAAGATCATTAGGGTTGGCGAATGACTATCGGTAGTCGGGAGTTATTAGTGTGTAAGAACACCCTTAAAAAAGGGGGGAAGAGCAGATCTAATTTATAAAGGAGGTGTAGCATTGTCAAAATTCCAAAGAAAGAAGGATATAGCTTAAAGAGGCCAAGATTCGGGACGCAATGGCAGATCAAGAAGGTATTAAGAGGGAGCAGAAATGAATTAAAGATAAGCAAATCACAAGCAGGTGAAAAAAAAAAGAGGAAAGAAACTACGATGGATCAAGAAATACTCCATGCGGACGTGAGATGTGATAATTCTAGGCCCGGCGTATTCTGAAGAGTAATAAAGAGAATAAGGAAGGTCTCCAAAATAATTTCACATAGGATAATGGGAAGGACGACAGGGAAGAGATGACAATGGTAGCAAAAGGAGCAATGGTTGTCAGTTTGGCAATTTCCAAAGGAAGGAAGAGCGTCGTTCGGCCATATCACTGGTTACTAGGAAGCACCTCTCAGATCACTAATTACACTAAATAGGAGAGCATATACTATTGGAATTATCAGAACCATCAGCGTGAAATTGTGCCCGACTGCAATAGGAGGAAGCGCACGCTAAAAAGCTAATGGGGAATAATGACTGACTAGGTAATCGCCAGTACAAGGAAATCGAGGATAAATATATTTACGTTGCAAGAAAGTCGTAATGAAGTAAGAATTTCTATAGCTCTATGCTTCTGGAATCGTATCACGAGGTTGAGGAAAGGAAATTAGGGGAAACGTTTTGGTAGCAATTCAAAAATGTGGTGAGCTACGAAATTAGTTGAACTCGGATTATAGGTTGTTCCAATCGATATGCATCAGAGAATAATGAAAATAGTGAGGAAACATTATGTGCATACGCATTGTGAGATATTGTTATGATTGATTTCGGAAGGGAGTTGGGAAGAATATCTCGAGGAACATAACCGTTATATTTACTAGCCATAAAGAGATACTGAGCAAATATTTAGGGTATCAGTTTGAGAGCGATTGTGATGAGGATGTAAAGGATTCGAAAGCCTGACTGATGAACTACAAAGAGTCAATACAGTGTGTATCCAAAATCAACGGATACAAGAAGGAAAAATCTGAGACGGCACCGAAGGAGGAAACGTAAAAAGGGCGCCGTATTTGAGCAAGGGAGCTGCCCACTAATAGGGAAACAAGGAATGGGGAAAAAGGAGTACTTGCAAGACGATGAGCGGTTATGGCATGGCAAGCCAAGACTACGATAAGGGAAATGGAACAAGAGCGGGATACGAGCTGATACTTGATTACGCATATAAGAAAAAAGAGGTGATGGAGTGCATAGATGAATCCAAGGAAAGAGTTACACCTCGTTGTTTTGGACGTTGAGGTTCATTAGGTGTTAGTTGTTTTAATTGCGATCTGAAGTGATATGCGCCTATATTATGGTTATAAGGGCTTACGATCATGTATAAGAAGTATTAGGAAGGATATCTTTTGGACCGTGATGAGTTTTGAGACAATGCAAAAGCCCAGAGTTAGGTTCATGAAATCTAGTGTCCAACACAACAAACCGCTCCTCAATAGGACATTTGGGGTAAGGAGATATGGACGTTGTGAGTTGGGATGGCAGGCCAGGAAAATAGCCTGCGCGAACGCGCCGGGGTGTGGCGCTAACGCGCAGGAGGCCAAGGGCCAACTCAGCGCGAACGCGCCACCACGGGCATGAACAGGCCACCACGGGCGCGAACGCGCCGAGCAAATTTCGTGCTCGGGCTAGGGATGAATATTATATGATACGAGCATAAGAATATATATATATATATATATATATATATATATATATATATATATATATATATATATATATATATATATATATATATATATGACATTTGGAGATCGTATGGTGTAAATTAGTTCATACGTTACTTGATGAAAAGCCCCCGTAGCCATAAGCTAAGGTGGGGCCCACATGTCGGGATTATAAAGGACATATGAAAACTTATAAGAGTAGTACATGGGGAGTTGAGAAAGTCTTAAGAAGGACCCTTAAGCCAAATGTGCGCATAAGCCCTCCAAAAGGATGAGTTAAGGATACGTTTTCGGATGATCTGACTTTGAGAGGCCAAAACGCTATGATAAGTTTTGAATTTGGAGTCACACCCAAAATGAAAGTTGTATATAATTGAATTATCATTCCAACCATAGGTCGTGGTCCCTCACACGATATCGGAATCGAAAGTTATGACCCTTTACTTGTTATATCCGGCAATTTTTGCGTATTTGGAAAAATTTGGAAGGTTCGGAATAACTTTTGTTTGTAAGAAATGGATTTTTCTAGTATGAATATGTCGGCTATGGAAACATTGGTGTGGAATTATCAAAGACGGTTAAGGGCAAAATCGGAATTTTGGAAATTTCGTTTCATGAAATTATAAAAGTTAGCCAATTGTTGGGCCAAAAAAAAAAAAGAAAATTAGGCCCAATTTTGCAAGGGGTGGCCGGCCAAACTCATGGCCCAAACCCACAATTGATTAAATTTCCCATGTGCTAAATATTATAAATGGCCTTTATCCTTAGAAATTTCAAGAAGCAAAAAGAAAAATCAAGAAGAAAAAAAGATGGAGCTTTCGGCTCCATGGAGAAAAAAAAGGAAAGAAAGAAGAAAAAATTCTTGGAGCCTTGTCCTTGATGCAAAAATCTTGTTCTTCTTGAATTAGTGACAAGTTCAAGACGCTCTCCGACGTGGTATAATTGGTTTGGAGAAAGAACTCCGTTTGCGGAAGGTCGAAATTTCAAGAAAAGGTAAGAATCTTATTCTTTATGTTATGAAAGGTGTATGTATGTTAAAATGGTTAGAATTGTATGAGAAGTATGGAATTGTGATGTGTATGTGGGAGGCGTGTGTTGTGTGTGCATGCAAGTGTGGCCGTGTGTATGCATGGTTATGTAGGCATGGTGTGTTGATTTTTTGTAGTATTCTAGTTGTGGATATTATGGAAATTGTATTGGAAACGAAAATTTGGATGAAGTTGAAGAATTGTAGGTGGCCGTGTGATGTTGTTATGGTGAGGGAAAGTGAATTAAATTTTATATAGTTGTTAGTTGTGTTGTTATGATGTTCGTGATGAAAAGAAAGGTTTAATGAATTAAGTTAGCATGAAAGTTGGTTGTATGTTGTTATGAGATTTTTATGTAATTTTATGTAATTATGGAAGTAAGATTGTGAAGGTGAATTATGGTTGTTGTTAATGAATTCGGAAGTTGAAAACGTGATATGAATATTTTTGTCGAAAAATGGAGATTTTAAGTGGGCTATGGTTTTGGTGGAAAATTTGTATATTTCGTATATTTTGTGAAATAATGAGAAGTGTGTCCGAATTGTGTTCGAATAACTTTGAGTTGGCAAATGAATGTGAGAATAATGATATTGGATGATAAGTGTGAAGTCGGAAAGTAGGTTAATGGCATTATATTGTGATTTGTAGTGATTGTTGTGGTTGTTGTTGGTTATTGTTGGTTGTTTGGAGCCGAGTTGAATCTCGGGGTGTCATGTTATAGAAGGTCTTTTGAAATTTCGGTAGCCAAATATAACCAAAGTTGAAATGTTAACTTGCATGAATAGTAACCGGCAAAGGTGACCATTTGCGGTTACGACGAAACGGGAATTGAGATTGGACGAGCATAAGACGTCCGCAAGGTATGTAAAGCCTACCTATTCTCCACATGGCATGTCTTAGACCTACTAGGCGAAAACGGAACCTCGGGGATGATTCTTGCTCCTAGAAATCCGATTTTGATTTCGGCTACTATTCATTCGTAATTGATTCATAATGCTTATCTTTGGACATAAGAGTATATAAACCCCCCGTATCTTTTGTAAATGGCTCCGAATCACTCCGAAACTTCCACGGATAACTTTATGGAGCCAAATGTTTGGTAATTTATGTCCGCCTCGACTTGACCCGAGGTGGGCCCGCAAGTCCCGAGACTTCCCTTATTTGGTTGGTTTGGCCCATTTTCGTATGATATGAAACAGAAGTGTTTGTCTATGACGATAAGGTCCGTTTGAAATGTCCGATAATGATATTTGAAAGTTCGTTACTACGAATGATGCTCAAATCTTTCTGAAAATGATCTACGATGTGTTTTTGAGAAAAATTGATAATTTAAAAGTCCGCGACTTTTGTACATTAAATTCGATCAGTCGATACTCATTTTGGGGCCTTCTGCTCCTAATGTGTCCGTATATGAAATTATGTGCCGAGTTTTGGAATTTACTTTTAACATGCATATGATTTCTGCACCACTCTGCTCGTGCCGACTATTATGATTTCGTTCGCCGGTACCCGGGCCGGCTTTGTGATCGTGCGCTTTGTGACACATTCGGCAGTATGATGTGTTACGGTTTCGAGAGACCTCGCCATAGGGCCGTTACGTTTATGGCGTTATGATGTGATATGGCATACGATACGTTCGATGATTTGCCGTGTGTGATATTATGATGTGTTCGGAGATGTACGGAGATTTGAAAACTTCCCGGAGTATGATGTGTTGTGGCACCGGCGTCGGGGGTGACCACGTTCTGAGCCTTATGCATGATTTGTTTGCATTTTGTATATTCGCGTTCCTTTTGTATTTGTTTCGATCGTTTGGTCCGTTACTTTTGTATTTGTTTACGTATCCTGCGACTCCCGAGTTATGATTTGGACTACACTGCTTTGTACTCTTCGCTTTACATACTCGGTATTTTCTCTTTTTCCGCATATGTTCGACACCCTTTTCGTGGGGGTCGCGGGTCGTTTCATGCCCCGCTCGGTTGGGTGATTCCCCGGTTTAGGTTACCTATTCTGCTACTTTGGAGTGCTCCCCTCGATCCGGAGCCCACATTGGTATATATGCTCTACTTTGGATAATAAATTGGTTCGTATTTGCTACGTTTGGGTACGGCGGGGCCGTCCCGTCATATCGTGTGTTGTGCGTATGTACGTTTAGGATGTCGCCTTTGTAGAGGCTCGTAGTCATGTTTGTGGGTCGTGGGTCCGACACGGGGTCAATGGTTCGTATATGATTTCGGTTTGTAGCGTATATGATTTCGATTTGCGTCCTTAAGCGGCCCCGTAGGCTATTATGGCCGATATGGCCCGTTCGTCAAGAAAATTTGCATGAGTGTGTTTGGGCGATGTACATTCCGCCAATCCCCTTTGATTACGATGTGATGTTTGACACGGTGCCCGCTCGGGATCGCATTTGTATGATATGTATATGGATATGTATGACTTTCGGTGACCATATTGGTCAAGAAAAAGTAATGTTGTTTGGGGATCCTTGACTTACAAATGTTGCAACTTGTGGTATCACGATAAATTGGTTCGTAAGTTTGTTCGGGTGCCTAGGTATGAAATAATTCGGCACGAAAAATCCAAGTGACAAGGAAACGTTAGCAAGGGAACTTAGGGTTAGTGACATTACTTTGAACGAATGTGCGAGCCATACTTACACGGGATGAAACTTTGTCTATTATGCCTGCGCGCGCGAACGCGCCTACGAATACCTGCATCGCGATCGCGCGAACACTTTTGAGTCGGTGCGGGTACATCTATACTTTGGCACGTTTGGAAATGTTATATAAATAGGGGCTTATCACTTTTGTCGGATTTCGTCGTACCAAACACGCCTAAATATTTAAAAACCTCGAGGGCTCTGAACCTCCAACCATCAAATTTTAGCCTGGATCAAATATAATTCCCGATAAAGATTACGTCGGTCCGACTATGCAAACAGATAGGTTTCGACGACTACAAAATCGTATAGCGCAAACGCTTATTGTGGCTTAAGATAAAGGTGGAGAAGTGAAGATATATATCCCGCAATATTATCGAGAGAAAGGATTTTTCTATGAATCTCTTGTTTATTAACGTTAATCTTAGTTTATTTATGGAGGTGGCCCAAACCCACAATTGATTTAAATTTCCCATGTTAAATAGTTATTAGATAATCAAGAAGAAAAAATGATGGAGCTTTCGTAGGAGAAAAAAAAAAGGAAGAAGAAGAAAAGACACTGGAATGCAAAAATCTTGGGACAAACACCATAATTGGGATGTTTAAGGTCGAAATTTGGAGTATTTGGTTATGAAAGGTGTATGTATGTTAAAATGGTTATGATTAATGTTGTGTATTGTTGTTGTTGTGCATGCAAGTGTGGCTTGTAGTTGGGATTGTGTTGAATTTTTTGTAGCTAGTTGTGGATATTATGCAAATAAACAAAATTTGGATGAAGTTGAAGAATTGTAGGTGGCTTGATGTTGTTAAAAATTTAAATTTTATATAGTTGTTAGTTGTGTTGTTATGATGTTCGTGATGAAAAGAAAGGTTTTGAATTAGAAGATTTGTTATGAGATTTTTATGTAATTTTATGGCGGAAGTTAAAACGTGATATGATAAGTATATAGCATATGGGCCTAATCATGAATGTGAGAATAATGATATGGTCTTATATGTATTTGACTCGGGGGTGTCATGTTATAGGGGAGGTGGCTCGGTAGCCAAATACTTAACCGAAATGTTAACTTACCGGATAATGCGTAAGGTAGTTGGTGGGTAAGACGTCCGCAGGTATGTAAAGCTTACCTATTCTCCACGTGTTAAGACTCGGGGGATGATTCGCTCCTTCTTTTTTTAATGGCATCTTTGGACATTCCCCGTATGGTATGATTTCATAAATGTTTGCAATTTATCTATGTCGACTTCGAACCTCCTTGTTTTCAAAAGCTAAAAATCGATGGTTGATAAAAGTTCGTTACTACGAATGATGTCGAGGATAAGAATGATTTTATGAAAATTGATAATTTAAAAGTGACAACGATCAATTCGATACTGGATTTTATGTTTTAAGAACTCAAGTTTATGATTTCATATGATTTACGCGAATATGAGAATGTGGAGCTACTTCTAGATTCGGGGCGATTCTCAATTTTATTCATCAATGATGATGTGTTCGGAGGAGATGTACGGAGATACTTCTAAAGGCTACAAAGTGTATGTATAGTTATCCGCGTTCCGCGCGGGTTTGATGCTTTTTTGGCATGAATTTGGACTACGATAAAGGTACTTTTTAAAATGTATGCCGCTTTGGGTGATTCCCAGGTTTAGGTTACCTATACTTTGGACATACATGACTCCGGATAATCTGAACTCTAGTTCTCGGTGGTACTTGACATGTAGAGGCCGGTTGTCTTTGATTCTCAAGTGTTGGTTCATTCTAATTATTCTATCAAGTCTCAAACGATGATTCGGTGATTTTGTACATGATTGCTCCTAATACTCTATTCATACACGATAAATTGGTTCGTAAGTTTGTTATGGGCACCGATCATTGACATCACAGAGTTCTTCACTAGAGAAGCGCCGTGTACGGTATATATATGATTATTTTCAGACCAAACACCCCTAAATATTCCCAAAAAACTGAGTCTCCTCACTAAGAGTCGGCACGGTATGTATATCGACTTCATTGGAGAAGTGAAGATATAGCGATATTATCGAGAGAAAGGTATGAATCTCTTGTTATTAACAATCTTAGTTTATTTATGGAGGTGGAGGAGTTTGTTAAATAGTTATTAGATAATTCGGGTACGGTATATGTTTATATGATTGGAAATATTATGATTAATGTTGGTATTGTTGTTGTTGTTGGTTGCTTAGTTGGGATTCTGGGCTAGGCAAATAAACAAAGGAGATGCTGCCAAAATTTTGGCAGATTTTTAGGAAGATTTATTTGAAGGCTTAGGATAAGTATATAGCAATGGGCCTAATCATAGTATGAATGGTCTTATATGTAGACTTGCGGGCTTGGACGGATAAGCGTAGGTAGTATATGTTAAGACTCGTTCACCGAACTTCCATAAATGTTTAGTCCTCATAAAAATCGATGGTTCTTAAAAGCTTCTCATGATGTCGAGGATAAGAATGATTTTATGATGGTGACAACGATAATATTTTATATATATGATTTCAAAGCGAATATGAGAATGTGGAGCTCTTCTAATTTTCTCAATTTTATTCATCAATGATGACTCTACTTCTAAAGGCTACAAAGTGTATGTATAGTTATGCATTGGTATCAGCGAACGACATACGTACGCCCTACTTGCCTGGTACTTGACCCCTTTGATCATCTTTTTATTCTACTCTCGAAACGATGGGTTGTACATGATTGCTCCTATGTTTTTATTGTACTTCTTCAAGTGGGGTAGATTATTTCGGCGGGTCTCGCCTAGAGGGCCGGGTACATGTATATGACTCGGTACATTTTATATGATTATTTCATAGCCCTCACTAGAGGGGTACCGATATATATGACTTCGTCTCCCATAATGGAGCCGGGTACGGTATATTATATATGCGTGACTCTAATCTCGCCAAAACCTCGAGATATCGGCACACTCGGTGATCTGGTGACATCCTCGGTACTTTTTTGAGACCCCCGCTCTCGGGGCCTTCTTGGAGAGCTCATTGTTCGAGAGCTCTTGTTAGGAGCTTAAGTCATTTTGGTACGAATCCTTTGATATAGGCTTTGTTATACTCTTAAGGGGTGTCCGTAAACATGTGTGGGTTATGTATATGGTGTCACTGCACTCCAACCCCGTAAACAGTGACTAGTGCCCGAGCGGGCACCCAAACACATCTATTAACCAATCGCGTACGTATAACTTATACATATACAACTATCAAACGCCGTCTCAAACCGCGCAAGCACAAAAATATATCAAGGGAAGTTTTATGGCGAACGCCCCAAAACATATACAAAGCAAGCCAAAAGGTTCCCCTGGGGGGCCCCAAACATATACCCTAGAGCACAACCCAAAAATATTCCCCCACATATATTTACGACCCCTCAGAAAGAAGGGGTCATTGACGGGCGGCCCGCCTACCCCCAATAAATATAGCCGCAAAAAGATATATACCCAAAATATGGTCCAAAAACA
>NW_026726618.1:0-48856 GCF_029784015.1 Lycium ferocissimum | reverse complement strand
GCAAGTTATAGATGTTTGAACGTTTGTTTCAACAAAACAAGAACTAGATAATTCAATTTTGTCAATGAAAAAGGGTCAACTTTAGGCTCGGATTCCGAGGAGTAGATTCGTCCCCAAGGCTCGCATCTTAGCCTAACATACCTAGGACATGCCAAGAGAATAAAAGCAAAGCTTTACATACCTTATTTACTCCTTATGCTTGACCAAATTCAATTCCCGTTTCGTCAAAAACCTACAAATGGTCACATTTACCAATTTACTATTCATAAGGCTTAAAATTCCAATCTTAACCAATACTTGTCTATAAAAATTTGGGCAGCACCTCCCCTATATATACAACATCCCCGAGATTCAAACTCAGCCAAAATAACAACAACCATACCAACAATGAGATCAACAACATCAACAATCGACTAGAAACGCATTCTAGCGTAAATAGTTTTCTTTTTCAAATGATGCAACAACTCCAAATCCAACTTTGCACTTATAAATCAATATCAATACTTTCATGTTTACATACTAATTTAAGATCATTCAAACATAAGCCAAGAATATTTCAAGCCTTATATCCAATATTCAACAATTCCATATTTCATCCAAAATTTCTATATGTGCAACAAAACCATCCCAACACATTTTCTTCTTACTAATTCATCACCAACAACAATAATCTACACTTTAACAACTTCATTATCTTAATATCATAAAATCACATTAATATAACATAATTCTCTACATTCCATTTTCATGCCAACTTAACCCATATATCCTTCATTTACATTGTAAAAATCACAACAACACAACTATCATATTAAACAAAATAAATCCATCATTATTTCCCACAACATAACCCACGGCCAACATGCCATTTTCCAACTTCATCCAATTTTCATTCAACTTTCATTTCCAATACAATTTCCACAATAACCACAACTAGAATACAACATAAAATTCAACTCATCTCAACCATACAACATAGGACACACACGGCCACATGTATTCACACCCACTTTGGAAACTTCCATATTTTCATAAATTCTACTCATTTCCATATACTACAACACAAACAAACCTTCATAACATAATAAAAGGGATGAATTCTTACCTTTTTCTCCTTGGTTCTTCACTTGACCAAAGTGTGAGATTGAGAAAACAAATGCTCAATCTTCCAAAACAACTACACCAAGTTGTAGAGGGGCCTTGAATTAGTGGAATACAACAAGAAAATAATTTTTGGAACAAGATTTTTGAGGGCAAATTTTGGGGGTGTTGGCCAAGCCGAATAGGCTCCCTTATTTTTTTTTTCTTTTTGTTTAGTTTTTCTTCTTCTCTTGTTTCTCTTGAAACTTCTATTAAATTTACATGATTAAGTGGTCTTTTATTCATTGACCAATTAATGAAAATTCCAGGGCTTGATCATCATCATTTTTTTTTCCTTAATTCATGGCCACCCTCTTGGGTTGGGCCAAATTTTTTTTTTTTTTGTTAATTTTTCCAAGCCAATTGACTTAGTCCACATTTTGGTAATTCATGAAACCAATTTTCGAAATTTCTGATTTTGCCCCTAGTCTTTTCCGCTATTTTCACATCTAGATTTTCCAACACACTTATGAAAACAAGATCAATACATTACATTGTCCTTAACTTGTCTCAATAATCCCAAGATTTCCAAAGGTGAAAAATACGGGTTATAACAACTAGGGCCCGTGCTGCGCCTGTACCGGATATTGTGCCCCCGACAGCCAGTTCGGCTACATCACCGATGTCGAGGGGCTTGGAGCGACGGCATTGCGCAGTCCGGGGGCGCTCCACCGCTAGCTCCCGAGGTTCGAGTGCCCGAGCCTCCGACTCCCCAGCCAGGGGCGGATGATGGGGCTATGCGAGAGGCGGTACGTTATTGACCCGATTGGTAGCGAGCGAAGGTGCCCACGAGGTATGGAGTAGGGAGTGATCGGTCGACCGACATGACGTTCGAGGCCCGTGAGTTTCGACATGTAATCCACCAGAGCGGTCGAAGCCCGCAGAGGACCCTCGGGGGTTTATCGGACGTGATGTTTGCAGTACATTACGCGGATTAAGGCAACCGAGATTGAGTACTGCGTGAGATGGCATCATATCCGGTTGCCGGATGTAGCCGCAAATTGGTATGAGTCCCGGGTATTGTCCGGAGGGCGAGGGGTGCCCTCTCCCGACGGGGCGAGTTCTACCGAGGCTTTCTGCCCATTTCCCCGCTCCGCATCTCACGAGGCCGAGTGAGACGTATTGCTCGCTATTGAGGGCAGAGGGCGGGACCGTCGGGAGTACAATTTGAGTTCGATTCGGCGGCCGATATGCGTCCGTTTATGTAGCTGACATAGTGACCGAGATGCCTTTGGTATGTGATGGGGCTAGATCGCTATATGGTCGATGGTTGTTTAGTGCGGCGGCCCGGCCCGATGTATGATATTGCCCGTGTCCGTGCACACGCCCCGGGGTATGGAGGACGCGCACGTAGGCGTCGGCCCGATAGAGATTATGATAGGGACGACCAAGGGGTTAGATCCGCTGATACACTGGGATTTTCAAGGCGACGCCCTCGGCGAAGGCGAACGGACATCCTCCCCCGGCCCGGCCACGGGCACACCCCCCGCGGTTCACCGGCAGTGAGATGGGAGGGTGCGGGATATTCGGGGCGGGCGGCGGAGCTCCGGGTTTTCGGAGCTCGCGGTCGGACGGAGGTTCCCGGTAGTCGGATGAGACCACCCGGACTCCGTGTTCCCACGTGGGAGCGGCGCCCTGGAGAGTGTTTTCGTGCCACCGGTGCGTGTGTTTTACTTGTGGTCGTCGGGGCCATCCCCGACGAGAGATTGCCCGGTTAGGGGTGGTGCGGGTAAGCGCGGCCCTCGGCCCTGCGGGTCAACCGGTGGTTCATCTTCATCCTCGGTAGCGCGCCCTACGGGCGAGGGTGCCGACCCGGCGGGCCGCGGAGAGATCGTGGCGGAGTTCTCGGTTCTAGCGGTCCTTCGAACCGCATATATGCATTGGCCGGCCCGACAGACCAGGAGGCGTCGCCAATGTTGTTGCTGCATACATCGGTCTTCTCTCGAGATGTATATCACCGATTGATCCCGCCTACTTTATCATATATTTCTCCCCTTGTTGCTAATAAAATTGGGATAGAATCCGAACCGATAGAGCCTTTTGAGGTAGCTACACCGGTAGGGGATTCGTTATAGCCGAGCGGGTTTATAGAGATTGTTCGGTAATTGTTCGTGATCGCTACACTAAGGAAGATTTGGTAGAGTTAGATATGATCGAGTTCGATGTTATTATGGGTATGGATTGGTTAGCTTCTTGTTATGCCAATGTTGATCGTCAAAAGAAGATAGTCCGTTTCAATTTCCGGGGGGAACCGATTATAGAGTGGGCAGGTAATACAGCATCACCGAGGGGTAAGTTTATTTCATACCTCAAGGCAAGAAAAATGATCAGAAAGGGCTATATTTATCATCTGGTTCGTGTACATGATTTAGAAGCAGAGGCACCGACTCTTCGCCCGCCTCCCATGTTAATGAATTTTTAGATATATTCCCGTATGAGCTTCCGGTTTTCCCCCCCCCGAGCGGGAGATAGAGTTCGCCATTGATCCGTTGCTGGATACTCGGCTATCTATTCCTCCGTACGTAATGGCACCGCAATTGAAGGAATTGAAAGAGCAATGAGAGATTTATTAGAGAAGGGCTTTATTAGGCCCAAGACATCACCACGGGGAGCGCCGTATTGTGTGTGAGAAAGAATGATGGGTCGCCGCGGATGTGCATTGATTATAGGGCGAACGAATAAGGTAACCATCAAGAATAAATATCCCCTCCCCGTGATTGATGATTTGTTTGATCGGTTGCGGGCGCCGGTGTTGCTCGAAGATAGACCGCGGCCGAGCTATCATCGTGTACGGGTACGAGAGGCTGATATCCTAAGACAAGATTCAGACCCGATATGGGCATTATTAATTCGAGTGATGTCTTTTGGGGTGACTAATGCTCCACCGTATTTATGGACCCGATGAATCGGTATTCAGACCGTTCTTAGATGTGTTCGTGATAGTATTTATTGATGACATCTTGGTTTATTCACGATCGAAGTAAAACATACGTATCATTTGAGGACGGTACTTGGCGTGCTCCGGCACTAGAAATTGTATGCAAATTTTCTAAATGTGAATTCCTGGCCGACTTCAAAGGCATTTACGGGGCATATTATTTTGGCCGATGGCATCCGGGTGGATACCCGCAAGATTGAGGCCGTAAAGAATTGGCCTAGACCTACGACACCTCTACCGAGGTGCGTAGCTTTCCGGGATTGGCCGGTTATTACGAGGAGATTCGTGAAAGTTTGCTTCGATTTCAAGCCTTTAACAAGGCCGACTCGAGCAGGAGCTAAGTTCCGGTGGACCGATGCTTGCAGCGTAGACTTCCGATTCTTTCGAAAGAGAAGTTGACTACGGCCCTCACCCCGACTCTTCCCGAGGGACCGGACGGCTATGTGATTTATCGTGATGCTTCCGGGTATTGGTTTGGGGTGTGTATTGATGCGCAAGACGCGCAGTTATATCTTATGCTTCCCGGCAGCTCAGAAAGCACGAGAGAAATTATCCTACCCACGATCTGGAGCTGGCCGCGGTAATTCATGCTTTGAAGATGTGGAGACATTATTTATATGGTGTTCACGTTGATATTTATACAGATCACAAGAGCCTCCAAAGACATCTTTAGCGAAGGAGCTCGAACTTGCAGCAGAGGAGTGGTTAGAGTTCTTTCGAAAGATTATGATGTTGATATTCTATACCATCTGGGGAAAGCTAATGTTGTGGCGTATGCACTCAACCGTAAGTCTATGGGTAGTCTAGCGTACGTGCCATCGAGAGGAAAGAAATAGTTCGCGAGATCCATCGACCATGCTAGTCTTGGAGTCCGCTTGGCCGATTCTCGGAGATATCGGGGTTTCGTTCGAGGAATTGTTGAATCTCTATTACGGAAGAGATAAAGCGGGGTCAATATGAGGATCCTATTCGGCACAAGAGAGATACAGCTTGGGAAGGAGAAGACCCGTTCGAGATTACATCCGATGGAGTACTATTATACGAGGGCGATTATGTGTACCGGATATTGCGGTGGCCGCGGCGACAAAGTTATGGGCGAGGCACATTATGCCCGTTATTCGTCCACCCGATCGACGAAGATATATCATGATCTCCGATGCTTATACCGGGTGGGATGGTATGAAAAGAGATATAGCGAGTTCGTCGCTCGCCCAAATTGCCGGCGGGTTAAGATCGAGCATCGAAAGCCCGGTGGATTATTACGGGAGATGGAGATACCGTCGTGGAAGTGGGAAATCATTAATATGGACTTTATTACGGGGCTTACCTCGCACTCCACGGAGGTATGATTCCATTTGGGTTATTGTTGATAGGCCGACAAAATCAGCCCATTTCCTCCAGTCCGACTACGTATTCACCGGAGATTATGCCGGTTATATATTAAGGAGATTGTAAGGCTTCACGGAGTTCCCATATCTATTATCTCGACGGAGAGGTGCCCGAGTTGATGGCTAATTTTCGGAGATCATTTCAGGAAAGATTGGGGACACAGGTGAGTCTTAGTACAGCATTCCATCCTCAGTCTGACGGATAGGCCGAGCGCACTATTCAGACGCTGGAAGATATGTTGCGGGCCTGTGTTATTGATTTCAGGGGTAGCTGGGATGATCATTTGCCACTTGTTGAATTTGCTTATAATAACTACCACTCCAAGTTTCGATGGCACCATATGAGGCTTTGTATGGCAGAAATGCGGTCACCGATTGGTTGGTTCGATATTAGCGAGACTAAGTTGGTTGGCCCAAGATGTGATCCGGCAAGGCGGTTGATAAGGTGAAACTCATTCGGGAGCGGTTGTTAGCGGCCCATAGTCGGCAGAAATCATATGCGATAATCGCCGTCGACATTTAGAGTTTCAGGTTGGTGATTGGGTATTCTCGAAAGTGTCACCTATGAAAGGTGTTATGAGATTCGGCAAGAAAGGAAAGCTTAGTCCGAGATATATTGGGCCTTATCAGATCATCCGTAAAATAGGCAACTTTGCCTATGAATTGGATCTGCCAGCTGATTTGGGAGCAGTGCACCCGGTATTCCATGTTTCTATGCTTTGTAAATGTATTGGTGACCCTTCCATAATATTTCCTATAGATGATATCCAGGTCACAGAGGAGCTATCTTACGAAGAGCAGCCTATAGCCATATTGGATCGTCAGGTAAGAAAGTTGCGGAATAAAGATGTGGCTTCTGTTAAAGTGCTATGGCGGAACAATAACCGGAAGAAATGACCCGGGAAGGTGAGGACCGAGATGAAGAAGAAGTATCCTCATTTATTTTCGGTGCCTCAAGTAATTTAAATCCCTTACTTGACTATGTTGTTTGATAAATGAATTGTTGTGATAGCTATAAAAGAAACTCCCCGAGTGCTTATAAGACCCGTAAGATTAGTTTAACATTCGAGGACGAATGTTCTAAACGGGGGAGGATGTTATACTCTGTATTTTGTACATTGGGACAATCCGGTTTAACTATGATAAGTTAGGGACAAAACCATTCCGGGATACAAAGTCGGGACTTTTGACCTTTGATTTTGTTTTAAGATATAATTTGTTCATGAATTTGTTGGCATGGAACATTTAGGAAAAATTTGGGACCAAAAGTGATGTAATTGAAAGTTGAAAATCATGCATTATTTGGCCATGTTGGCCGTGTGGTGTGGGAGATGGCCCATACACTTTGTGGATAAATTTAATTGGTCCAACACATGTGTGGGCCATGGACACTTGTATGACTTATATTAGTATGTAAAAGATGACTTCTAAGTCATTCATCTTCATTCAACACTTAGAAAAAAAACAAGAAGTTGAAGAACAACAATATCAACCTCTCGGCCAAGAGAAAGAAAAACCAAGTCCAAACTGAGCCATCCTAAAAATATTTCTTTGATGCAAATCCACTAATTGGAGGTCCCTAAGTAACGTGGAAGTGTTGTTTGGGTCATCAAACCATCCTTTTTGTAAATCACAAACCCTAGCCTATTTGTGAAGTTGAAGAAGAAAGGTAAGATTTAATCTTGTTTTATGTGTTATGAATGGTGTATGCATGTTGTAGTATGTTAATATGGATGAAATATCATGAAATATAGTTGTTGGAGTGAAGCCGCGTGTGTGTGTATGGCCGTGTAGTGTGTGTGTTGTGTTGAGATGATGAATTGATTTTATGTAGCATGTTTAGTTGTGTAGTGTGAAGAAAAGAATGAGAATCATCAACATATGTATATGTGTAGTGTGGCCGAATATAGGTCATATTATATAACAAGAATGGATTAATTCTATTTGAAATTTTGATTGTTGTCGTTATGAACTCTATGTTGGAGATAAGAGTTTAATGACTCAAATTGATATTGTAAGTGTTGCGGGCTGATTTGGAGGTTATTGTGCAATTGATGTAATTTGTATATTTATGAGAATGACATTGTTAGAGGGCGAATTGTTGGTGCAAATCATGATTTGGAAGTGAGGAATGGGTTATGGTTGTGTTCTCGGGTTTGGGCAGTTTTTCGGGTGAGTTGGGATATTATTTGGGATGTTTGAAATGTTGTATGAATTGTTTAAGATGTCTTTGAATATTGTTGGTATGGGTTCGGGTTAGTATCGGAATGTATGAACGTTGATGTTGGCTTGAATGTAAGCCGTTGAATTGAATACTATGAATGTTGTTGAATGATGTAAAAGAGGGTTACTAATGTTATATTGCTTTTCGAATTGATTATTGATGTTGCTAGTTTGGTTGTTGGTGTTGTTGTTGTTGATTTGGCCGAGTTAAATTCTCGGGTTGGTCTATTTACAGGGGAAGTGCTGCCCAAATTTCTGTAGAATTAAGTGTTAGTTTGAAATTAAATGCCTATGGCTAATGTTTGGCATATTATGACGTATTTGTAGACCTTGGGGAGCCCGAGGCGTAGGTTGGCATTAGCTTGAGTTTGGACTAGCTTTGAGAGCGGACGAGGTATGTAAAGCTCAACCCTTTCTTCTTTTGGCATGCCTTAGTTACAAATAGTCTATGACACGAGCCTCGAGGAAATTCTATTCTCACAATCCGAGCATGTTTATGACTCTTATTTGTCTCTTGGAATTCGTATGTTTGATGTGATGAAATATTGGCCCTTATGTCTTTGGAAAATTTGGTTTTCGAATGTTGCATAAAAAGTTCTGTTTTTAAAGAGTTCCGTAACTACGAACGCCCGTATCTTTCACAGAAAGGCTCGGATTGCCTCGATATGTTTGTAGGTGATTGTATGGCGTATGATGAGTATGTTTTCCATAGGCGGGCCCGGCTCGGGTCAACACCCGTCCGTGGGTCCCGCGACTCTTCTTTTTTGTAATCCTGATGACTTTTGAAAAAATATGATATGACTATTATTCCGATTTCCAATTATGGTCATTTTACTTATCTTTTGAGTCTATGATAATGATTTTATACATATGGTTACTCACGACTCTGCTCGTGCATTCTGTTGTATCTTTCGCCGAGTCCCGGGCCGGTTCTGTTGTCGTGCGCACTTTGTTATACTCCGGTGTTATGCTGTGTTATGGTTCACCGAGCCCCTCGCTGGAGGGCCGGGTTCCGCTTATATTTGGTGTTATGCTGTGTTATTATCGTCGTGTTATGATGTGTGACGGATACGGAGATTTGAAACTTTCTGGTGTTATGCTGTGTTATGGCGCCGATGACGGGCGGGCGACCATATTTTCTGAGCCCTATGCATGATTTATATTTTGAAAATAACATTTTGGTATTTTGGATTTGCACTTAATTTTCTATACTTCTGTTTCGATTATAACTTGGATTTGTTTACTATATCTTCTGCTTTGCATACTCGCACATATTCGCATCGACCCCCCTTTCTTCGGGGGTTGCGTTTCATGCCCGCAGGTACAGACGTACAGTTTGGTGATCCGCCAGTCTAGGACACCCTTTTCTGCTGTTTGGAGTGCTCCCCTTATTTCGGAGCCCACATTTTGGTATATATCCGTTCGCTGCATATGTATGAGTTTGTTCAGGGGTACGGCGGGGCCTCGTCCCGTCATATGATTCTCGTTTGTCTGTTTAGAGGTCCGTGGACGTATATGTGGGTTAGGCCTATTCGTACGTGTGTTTGTATGTTATATGTTCAGGGGCGATCCCATTCGCCGTGCGACCTTGTCGGCTTGCATTTGTATATGTTTTGGGGTCGATGCGCCATTTGATAGCCTTGCTTGGCTGCTCTCGATATATATATGTTTGTGTTTGAGACAGTTTGAGATAATTTGAGATAGCGTCTGATATTTGTACAGGCATAAGCTATCTGTTTGTGATTCAGATCTGTGAATGTGTTTGAGTGCCCAGCTCGGGCACTAGTCACGGCCTACGGGGTTGGGTCGTGACAATCCGTCACAGGGAAGTTGACTACATCTCATTTAAAATTTTCATCCTCAAAAAGGGGGAAAGTGTTAGTGTCAAGTTTTTATGATGACAATTTTACTTGTGCAGGTATAATAATTGAATCGCACAAGGAATACAAGAGCCCACAAAATAGCCCCAACGAGATGGGCCTACTCAAGTGAAGACTTCCCTGCCCTACAATTGGATATTGCTATCGTGGTTGCCAACAAGATATTCTTCAGCAGTACTAAATCGTTTCAAGGAAGGAAAGGATATCTGCAACATTAAAGAAGGAATATCCCACGGAGTGTAACAATCTTGATCCAGCATTACTAAATCATTTCAAGGACGGAAAGGATATCTGCAACATTAAAGAAGGAATATCCCCGTAAGAGTGTAATAATCTTGATGATTGATAATGCGACCTTAACGCACAAGGAATGTAGCAACAGCTCCAGCCTTATTCTTGGAAATAGGATCACTAATTCCTCTTTCCAAGGATCAAATCCCTTGGGTTGATCTCTCTGCGTGAAGAGCCTAAACAGCTATGAAAGTGCTGCTTCACAAACACAAGAAACTATGCTTAGTCTCATTCTCTCAGTACTCTGCTTTACTTTTCATGAACATTGTATGTCTGAGTGATTTATAGTGTAAGAAAAAAAGAAAGGAGAGCTATAATATAGCTTGTGAGGCTTTGTATCAAAAAGATTAAAAGTGATTTGAGTGTAGACATAGGTGTTATACCTCGCATTTTGTACATTTGAATATTCCGAGTTAATGGCGGGAAGTTAAGGACAAGGTTATAATTTTTTTTTAGAATGTATAAGTTGCGTATTCATCCTTTTTATTGGAATGGAGCATTAAGGGTAAATTTGGGATAAGGAGAAATTGGAGGCTAAAAGTTGGAAAAAATGATTTCATGAAATGGCCAAAAGGCCAAGGTGGCCGTGGGCCCCACCCACATATTGGCCAATATTTTCATGCCATGGAATGGCACAAGTGGTCATCTCATATTTGTGGGGGACATATATATATATAGACAAAGGTGACAAGGTAGGAAAAAATTATTCATCTTTTATGATTTAAAGAATAATCTAGAAAATTGGAGAAAATTTGAGAAAGAAAAGAGGGGCACAACCGGCCACACCATATATATATATATATATATATGGACATGTGATGAAAAATCAAGACAAGTAGTCATCTTTTGTTCCTCTTGAAATATGAAGAAACATGAAGAAAAGCATGGAGAGCCATTCGGCCAAGGGGCTGGCCGAATGGGGTCTCAAAGATTTGGCCATGAAAAATCATTCTCTCCTTGTTTCTCTACTAATTGAAAGGCCCTCGTCAACGTGGTGTAGTCGTTGGAGCAATTAATGTCACGACCCAGCCCCGTGGGCCGTGACTGGTGTCCTAACTGGACACCCACACGTACCTACCTGTCAGACTAGGCGTACCAACCGGCTAATCCCATTTACACGTACATAAATTCACACAGGTGTAACATACATCGCATGAAAATATATACATATATAAACATACTTAGACCTGTATACTAGCCGCTGAGGCTATCATGACAATGGCAACCCACGACCCACAGACATGTCTACAGGCCTCTAACATACAGAACAGAATCAGAAGACGGGACAGGGCCCCGCCATACCCAAATGATCATATATACAGAACAAACCGACAACAGAAGATATATACCAAAAGTATCCGCTCGGATCAAAGGGAGCTCTCTGAAACAGGACGATAACCTAAGCCGGCGGCGTACCGTGCGGCGCGTACGTACTGTGGGCATGTAACACGGCCCCCCGAAGAACGGGGGGTCGGTACGAGGGTGTACCGAGTATGTAAAAGCGGAAATGTAACACACATAATCATAATCCGAATCGAATGTGTAAAACCGTAACAGACAGAATCGGATCCATAGCTGAGTCAGACTTACGGAGCGTACCGACGTAATCATAATATGTCGGATTTGAGAAATGCGGGCGACGGAGGGACAATGCGGATCGAGATACGAAGTGTGACGTACGTACTCTCAAATGAACCGAGATCTCAATGTATGGCGACGAGAATCGAGTCCGAATCGGACATACGGAACGCGCGAACGAATCATGCATGCGAGTCATAAGCATATACGGACGTACATATCAAATATCGGATCCCAATCGGATACGGACGAGATCCCGGCCCTTTAATAAGGGACGCGGTAACGAACCCGGCCCTCGTAGTACGGGACGCGGTGGACGAACGGGAGAATCGGATCAAATGCCATCCCGGCCGCCATCCCCATAATATCACATAATCGGATCATAATCGGATACGGACGAGATCCGGCCCGCACATCCGAGGGACGCGGTGAACAATGCAGTGAAAGTGCACGAATCACAGAACTTGGCCCGGGCGCAGTGAAGGAAGCATTGAGACATCCACGAACAGATCCATGAGAAACCATATACATACAGACCGACATACAGACTTAATAAAATTGAAATAGTTCAGAAAATAGATCAAATCAGAGTAGGCAGATTATATCGAACGAGTGTCCGGAAGTCGAATAATGTCACGATTCGAAAGATAGACATAATACTTATTAGTTAACGGACGGAACATAGTCGGGAGGTACCCGTGAAGAACGGACGAGAAATAGACCAATTTAAGCCATACCGGGAGTATCGGGGTTTGTGGGCCCACCTCGGACCCAACCATAGTGAAATACGTAAATTATGGATAATAAACCTTAGGGAGTCGTCCATAACCATCTTAGAGTGTTTCGACTCCATTTATGGAAGTTGCATACTTATAGGTCAATTTAGAAGAAATTGGTTCAATCTTACTGAATGATTTGGCGCTATTTTCAATCTTGGATTGTGAGTCGCGAAGTGCAATCAAGGCTCGCTTCCAAGCTTTGTTACACTCGAAAATGCCAAAGAAAGATAGGGAAGGCTTTACATACCTTTGTTGTGCCTTACGCTCCTCAAGTCTCAATTCCCGTTTCGTCCAAAAGCGCAAATGGTCATCTTTACCGAGTTACTATTCATGCAAGTTAACATTTCAACTTTGGTTAAGTACTTGGCTACCGAAATTCCGGGCACCTCCCCTATAAATGTGACACCCCCGAGATTCAACTCGGCTCAAAATATCAACAACAACAACCAAACAACATCCTTAACAACAACCACAATCGAACTAGAACGCATTCTAACATGAATAGTACTACTTTCTTCATAATATCATAACTTCCATTCTAACTTCAACAATGCGACCAAAAGCTACCAAACTACATTATTTTCCTTCCAAACTCATTAACGATAACCATAATTCGCATTTAAACCTTACTCCCATACTTATACAAAAATCACATAAAATTCACCAAATTCCCCATGACAACATACAACCATTTTCGATGCCGTCTCAATTCATTAAACCTTTATTTATGTCATAAGAATCATAACGACACAACTAACATATTAAACAAAGCAATTCATCACCATTTTACACTTTTCCATAGCCACGGCCATACACTAATTTTGCCAACTCTCACTAATTCATTTAACTTCCACTTCCAATACAATTTCTACTATAACTACAACAAGATTCCAACATGAATTCAAGTCATCATAGTCACACACACAATATATATGCATACTCACACCAACATGCATACAATCCCAACACACAAAATTTTCATGCTTTTCATTCATTTTCCACTTACTACATCATATATACACCCCTCATAACATAACAAAAGCATAAAATTCTTACCTTTCCTTGAAGTTCTTCACTTGCCACTAGAATTGTCCTCTTGCCAAAATAATTATACTAAGTTGTAGAGCACCTTGAACTTAGTAAGAGTATAAGACAATTACAACTTTTGAATCAAAGTAGAGAGCTTGGAAATTTTTTCCTTCTTTTCTTTTTTTTTTCTCCCTAACCCGACGGCTCCCTTCTCTTTTTCTTGATTTTTCCTTTGATTTTCTTGAAAATTCTAGAGAGGCTCATGCATATATATCTCATAAATAATTGTCACATGATAGGCACATGGAAAATTTGCATGAAAATCTTGTGGGCTTGGCCTTCATGGCCGGCCACCCCTTAAGTATTGGGCCCAATTTTTCTTTCCATTTATTTGGCCCAATGAACTAACATTCTCATTTCAAATTTCCCGAAACAAACTTCCAAAATCCCAATCTTGCCCTTAGGCCTTCTCCATTGTTTCCGCATTCAAGCTTCCATATCCGCCACACACCTACTAAGAAAAATTCAAACATGGCCTCCTTTCTCATAAATCACAATTATTGCGAATTTTCCGATTATGCAAAAAGGCGGGATATAACATCCTCCCCCCCTTTAAAACATTCGTCCTCGAATGTTAATTCAACCTCATGGTAAATCAAAATCAGTCGGGGAGGTCTACTTGCCACTTACATACTTGCACTTGATTGAAGAACTTGTAAAGGCCTTCATTTTCCAACTTCATCCATCTTCCCTCGATATCACCTTATTAGGGTTGTTCGTACCGTCTTAAATCGGATATACGGCGGACAGAATCTTAACCAGAACCAGAAGATCAAACGGACGTCAGACGGAGTCATATTCGGAGTCAGAAGTACAAAAGTACGACAGACAGAATCATATTCCGACGATTATCTTAAGCGAATTCAAATTCGGAGCCAGACGTACAGAAGCATATCGGACGAACCCATAATCGGAATCAGGTGTACTGGACTATATCGGATAAATCCGCAGTCAGAATCAGACGCATAGAGGTATATCGACGCGATCGGATGTACGGACGTATAGGAGTCGGACGTATAGAGATTTATCGGACAGATTCGAAATCAGAGTCAGACGTACCGAGGTATATCAGACAGAATTGTGATCAGAGTCGGACGTACAGAGGTATATTAAACAGAAACGTAATGAGATTCAGGAGCACAGGGGTGTAGTAAACAGAGCTTCACTGATAACAGAGGCGCAGAAATATGGCGTACAGAATCGCGATCAGAGTCGAGCTACCTTTACTATACTTCAGAGACTTACGGAGATTTCCTTGTCATCCTACTTACAAACATTTCCAATCGCCATTCAAATTTGCTCTGATTTCAGAACCGTACTGCTCTTCATTCTTCTCCGAGCTCGTCTGTCTTAATCGGTGTAACCTTTTTAGGATCTCCAATCACCCACATACTCAAATTCCACTTAAATTACCCCAAGTTCTCCTTTAGTCTCCATACCTACATTTGTGAAAAAAATTCTTGACATACTTCCCAGGGGGGTCACCCAATCCAGAATTGCTCTGGTCTTGGCACGCTTAACTTTGAAACTTTTATGCATTCTGATGCTCTATTGCTAATATAACCGCGTCAATTGCCCCACACAACCTTTGTCACGCAATTTAGGGCAGGTCGGAGTCTTACTAAATTTTTCAAAAATTTTCATAGCGGGTCCCACCCCGGTCCAAACTACACAATTACCATATTGCCCTTCCGGATTCCTCAATATCTACTTCCACTTGTACTCATAATCATCCTCCACCCGGGGTTTCTAGATTTATACCTATGGCGGGGACATCTCAGTCACCCTTACTGTCACCGGATAATATTTTACAGAAATCATACATACATAGGAAATTCTAAGAAACTTATATATTTATAAAATAATCAATTTCGAGTCTGACCTGGGGAGCTGCCGTGAGAAGTGTGTCCATCATTGTCCCCATCTGTCTGCCCCCCACCTATCCGGCCCCCGCTATTTCCCACATCCGAATCGGAGGAATATAAATAATCAGACAATTCCCGGCTCACTGGGGACAAAGAACAGGAAAAATCCGTAGCACTCTCCGAGGTGGCCGGGCTATCAGGGTTCTCCCTCACAGGAGCAGCTGGCGCATACTTGAAAATCTCCTCCTCCGTCGTCCCAGAGGAATACTCCGATGGGTCTGTCTCATGACTATCCTCCTCCGCGGAGGTAAGAAACTCTGGAGGGGTCATCGCCGGATCCTCCGAGAGATCAGTATCTGAATCATAGCCACCCTCCGCGGAATCCTCTGCTCCAGGGGCCAGAAACTCCGGAGGAATAGTAGCTGGGTCCTCCGACGGATCCGTACATAACTGTCCTCCGTGGGATCCTCCGAAGGATCTGTCTCAATCGAATAGCTGGGGCTCTGCCTACTCGGCCCCGGTGACATCCTAGGGGCCTTCTTAGCACCCCCATCCCCCTCATCAGAAGCTGTCCTCTTCATTCTTCGTCAATCTACAATCACCTGCAGGGAGAGGGTCAGAAACAATTTCCCAAAATGCTGACACTATTGCTCTTTTCGAAATATCTGGGGTCGCGTAGACACGAGGCAATTCGTTGGGAGGAACCATCCTAACAGTATGGCTCTATCGCACGATCTAAGATTCCAAGAAAGGGTAACATAACATCCTAGATGTCTTGTAGCCTTCTGTTTATAGATGTGGGGCCCAACACATCGATAAACAAGACTCTACTAGACACGGCTGCGGACATTCCGAGAACCGACCGCTCGATACCACTTTTGTCACGACCCAGCCCCGTGGGCCGTGACTGGTGTCCTAACTGGACACCCACACGTACCTACCTGTCAGACTAGGCGTACCAACCGGCTAATCCCATTTACACGTACATAAATTCACACAGGTGTAGCATACATCGCATGAAAATATATACATATATAAACATACTTAGACCTGTACACTAGCCGCTGAGGCTATCATGACAATGGCAACCCACGACCCACAGACATGTCTACAGGCCTCTAACATACGAACGAGAATCAGAAGACGGGACAGGGCCCCGCCGTACCCAAATGATCATATATACAGAACAAACAGACAACAGAAGATATATACCAAAAGTATCAGCTCCGGATCAAAGGGAGCTCTCCAAACAGCAGACCGATAACCTAAACTGGCGGCGTACCGTGCGGCGCGTCCATACTCTTTGGGCGTGGGCATGTAACACAGCCCCCGAAGAACAGGGGGTCAGTACGAAGGTGTACCGAGTATGTAAAGCGAAAATGTAACACACATAATCATAATCCGAATCGAATGCGTAAAACCGTAACGGACAGAATCGGATCCATAGCTGAGTCAGACTTACAGAGCGTACCGACAGAATCATAATATGTCAGATTTGAGGAAATGCGGCTGACGGAGGGACAATGCGGATCGGAGATACGAAGTGTGACGGACGGACTCTCGGACGGAACCGGATCTCAATGTATGGCGGACGGAATCGAGTCCGAATCGGACATACGGAACTCGTAACGACGAATCATGCATGCGAGTCATAAGCATATACGGACGTACATATCAAATATCGGATCCCAATCGGATACGGACGGATCCGGCCTTTAATAAGGGACGCGGTAACGAACCCGGCCCTCGTAGTACGGGACGCGGTGGACGAACGAGAATCGGATCAAATGCCATCTGGCCGCCATCCCCATAATATCACATAATCGGATCATAATCGGATACGATGACGGATCCCGGCCCGCACATCCGAGGGACGCGGTGAACAATGCGGTGAAAGTGCACGAATCACGAGAACCTCGGCCGGGCGCGGTGAAGGAAGCATTGAGACATCTACGAACGATCCATGAGAAACCATATACATACGGACCGACATACGGACTTAATAAAGGCCGAAATAGTTCGGAAAATAGATCAAATCGAGTAGGCGGATTATATCGGAACGAGTGTCCGGAAGTCGAAATAATGTCACGATTCAGAAAGATAGACATAATACTTATTAGTTAACGGACGGAACATAGTCAGGAGGTACCCATGAAGAACGGACAGAAATAGACCAATTTAAGCCATACCGGGAGTATCAGGGTTTTGTGGGCCCACCTCGGACCCAACCATAGTGAAATACGTAAATTATGGATAATAAACCTTAGGGAGTCGTCCATAACCATCTTAGAGTGTTTCGACTCCATTTATGGAAGTTGCATACTTATAGGTCAATTTAGAAGAAATTGGTTCAATCTTCTTGAATGATTTGGCGCTATTTTCAATCTTGGATTGTGAGTCGCAGAAGTGCAATCAAGGCTCGCTTCCAAGCCTGTTACACTCAGAACATGCCAAAGAAAGATAGGGAAGGCTTTACATACCTTGGTTGTGCCTTACGCTCCTCAAGTCTCAATTCCCGTTTCGTCCAAAAACTGCAAATGGTCATCTTTACCAGTTACTATTCATGCAAGTTAACATTTCAACTTTGGTTAAGTACTTGGCCACCGAAATTCCGGCAGCACCTCCCCTATAAATGTGACACCCCCGAGATTCAACTCGGCTCAAAATATCAACAACAACAACCAAACAACATCCTTAACAACAACCACAATCGAACTAGAACGCATTCTAACATGAATAGTACTACTTTCTTCATAATATCATAACTTCCATTCTAACTTCAACAATGCGACCAAAAGCTACCAAACTACATTATTTTCCTTCCAAACTCATTAACGATAACCATAATTCATATTTAAACCTTACTCCCATACTTATACGAAAATCATATAAAATTCACCAAATTCCCCATAACAACATAAAACCATTTTCGACGCCGTCTCAATTCATTAAACCTTTATTTATGTCATAAGAATCATAACGACACAACTAACATATTAAACAAAGCAATTCATCACCATTTTACACTTTTCCATAGCCACGGCCATACACTAATTTTGCCAACTCTCACTAATTCATTTAACTTCCACTTCCAATACAATTTCTACTATAACTACAACAAGATTCCAACATGAATTCAAGTCATCATAGTCATACAATATATATGCATACTCACGGCCAACATGCATACAATCCCAACACACAAAATTTTCATGCTTTTCATTCATTTTCCACTTACTACATCATATATACACCCCTCATAACATAACAAAAGCATAAAATTCTTACCTTTCCTTGAAGTTCTTCACTTGCCACTAGAATTGTCCTCTTGCCAAAATAATTATACTAAGTTGTAGAGCACCTTGAACTTAGTAAGACTATAAGGAATTACAACTTTTGAATCAAAGTAGAGAGCTTGGAAATTTTTTCCTTCTTTTCTTTTTTTTTTCTCCCTAACCCGACGGCTCCCTTCTCTTTTTCTTGATTTTTCCTTTGATTTTCTTGAAAATTCTAGAGAGGCTCATGCATATATATCTCATAAATAATTGTCACATGATAGGCACATGGAAAATTTGCATGAAAATCTTGTGGGCTTGGCCTTCATGGCCGGCCACCCCTTAAGTATTGGGCCCAATTTTTCTTTCCATTTATTTGGCCCAATGAACTAACATTCTCATTTCAAATTTCCCGAAACAAACTTCCAAAATCCCAATCTTGCCCTTAGGCCTTCTCCATTGTTTCCACATTCAAGCTTCCATATCCGCCACATACCTACTAAGAAAAATTCAAACATGGCCTCCTTTCTCATAAATCACAATTATTGCGAATTTTCCAATTATGCAAAAAGGCGGGATATAACAATTAAATTGTTCGTTAGGGTCATGAACACTCCTAGCCGAGTGAAGAAACCAAGTGGAGAAAGGTAAGATTCAATCTCTTCTTCCATGTGTTATGCATGGTTTGTGGATGTTGTGGAGTGTGGAAATGAATGGAATTCATGAAAATATGGTGTTGTGTGTGCTTGGTCGAATATATGTAGTGTGGTGTAAAAGTGTAGAACTAATTTTATGTAGTGTTTTGGTTGTTGTTTGTTGTGGATTATGTAATGAAAGTGAAGGTTTGATGACTCAAATGGAAGTCGTAATTGTTGTGGGCTGATTTAGAACATAATGTGATTTTAATATAGTTGCTTGAATTGATGAAAATGATGTTGCTAACGTATGGAATTGTTGATATAGTTTATGAATTCGGAAGAATGAAAAGTGTTGCCATTGCTCTTATGGAATATGGTAAGTTTCGGGTGACATTACATGTTGGTCGGGCTGTTGGGATGTTGTGTGGATTGCTTGAAATGTTCTTGAATCGTGTTTGGATGGTCTCGGATTAACACTTGAACGTTTGCTCAATGATGTTGGGTTGAATGCACGTAGCGTATTTGAATATAAATGGAATGTTGTCGAATTGTGTAGAAAGGAATTATTAATGTTAGAATGCGTTTTGAATCACTTATGGATATTGTTAGTATGGTTGTTGGGTTAGTTGTTGTTGATTTGGCCGAGTTGAATTCTCGGGGATGTTGAAGTTATAGGGGAAATGCTGCCGAAATTTTTGTAGACAAAGTGTTAATTTGGAATTGGATTCTTAAGGGTTATGGCTAATGGGTGATACTTAATGACATTATTGTAGATCGTGAGAAGTCGAGACGTAAGTTCGGATTAGCTTAGGAAGCGGCTAAGGTATGTAAAGCTCATCCCTTCTTTCTTTGGCATGTCTTAGTTGAAAATAAGTTATGGCACGAATTACGAGGTACCTCTATTCTGGTGATCCGAGCATGTTTATGAATATTATTGGCTTCTTGATATCCGTATTCTTAATGTGGTCAAATCATGGTCCGTATGTCACTTGTATAATTAAATTTCAAAAATTGCACAAAGGTTTTGTTTTCAAAAAGAGTTTTGCTCCTAAACGGTTCCGAAACTACGAACGTCCGTAACTTTCACGGAAGGGCTCGGATCGCTTCGATTTGTTCGTAGAAAAGTTCGAAGTGAATAATGTTCGTAACTTTCCGAGGCGGACTCGGATTGATTTGATGTATGGCTATGATCTCTACGACACTTTGATATGCTCATGACATATGATATGTTTCCGAGTAATGTCCAAAAGCCATTTGATATAACCATTGTCCGGACTTTCAAATGACGCTTCGATTTGATTACTTCATTGAGTCTATGGAATGATTTATGTGCATATGGTTTCTCACTACTCTGCTCGTGTAAGCTCAATGTGTCATTCACCGAGTCCGGGGCCGAGTACGTATTCGTGCACATACCTTTGCATTGTTCATCGAGTCCCGAAAGGGCCGGGTACGACCGAGTCCCGATAGGGCCGGGTACGGTATATGCTGATATGATTATTCACCGAGTCCCGAAAGGGCCGGGTACGACCAAGTCCTGAAAGGGACGGGTACGGTATATGATGCTATGATTATTTACCGAGTCCCTCACTAGAGGGCCGGGACACGCTATTCACCGAGTCCCTCACTGGAGGGCCGGGTACGGTATGTATATATATGTATATAGACATGCGTACATGATTATGATATGATTTTGCTCACCGAGTCCCTCACTAGAGGGCCGGGTATATATATGTACGATGAGATGATGACATGATTATGATATGATTTTACCTACCGAGTCTCTCACTAGAGGGCCGGACACGCTATATGTTTCTACGATGATTTTATAACATTGATATGCATGATACATGTTTTTAAAAGCAAGTCTTATGATTTTCGGTACTCTTTACTTCGGTATGATCCCGCTTATTATGTTTCATGCTTTACATACTCGACATATTCCGTTGACCCTTTCTTCGGGGCTACGTTTCATGCCGCGGCAGTACACCTGTGTGAGTGAAGATATTAAAGGCAGATGTCCCAATGGGATTGGCGAGCTCCATTTTCTCCGGAGTGCTACCGAGTCAGAGTATTATGTTATGGTATCATGTTCTGTATTAGAGACTTTGCAGACAGTGTCATGGGTATAAGATGTCGGTTATGTAAGCGGCTATGTAAGCCGATGTATTATTTTTCATTGTATTATAAGTTTCATATGTTACAGACTTTATTTGATTCGAGAAAGGTAAAAAGTATATTGTTCTTCGAAAAATTTTCATTATGTATTTGTGTCACGATTTGAGGGCCAGCATAATTATAAGTATTGCGAGAGTCACGGTTCGCTCGGGCCCTAAATAAGGTTCGGGTGCCCATCACACCCTAACGGATTAAGGGTGTGACAAATTGGTATCGAACGGTTCGTCCTAGGGGTTGTCTCAAAGTCGTGTCGGGTAGAGTCCTGTTTATGGTGTGAAGCCGCCACATTTATAAACGAGGAGACTACGGGGCATCTAGGGCGGTTACTCTTCTTTCACTTCTTAGATCGTGCCATAGAGCCAAGTCATAGGAAATAAGATATCTTATACTAACTTTTGGTTTCGGCAGAAGAACGACATCGATAGAAGAAGGTGACCGATGATATTGGAAGCTATAAAGCACGCAGGTAAGTAAAGGTACGAAAGATATATGTTGAGTATGGTATTGATATACGATTGAAATGCGAGTTGAAAATCGAAAGGGAAAGTAAGTAAAAAGGGGTAACACGTGTGGTCATGTTGAGCTTATGAGGTAAGTCCATTATTTTCAGAATTTTATGAATATTGAGAGCCCTGTGCGGCTGTGACACGATACAATATGATATGATATATGTATGTGATGATGGCCCTGTTATATCCCGCATTTTTGTACATTGGAACAATCCAGATTAATTATGATAAGTTAAGGAGGAAACTATTCCGGGATACAAAGTCGGGATTTTTGACCTTCGATTTTATTTTGAGTCATAAGTTGTGCATGAATTTGTTGGTATGGAACAATTAGGAAAATTTGGGACCAAAATTGGAATTTATGGAACTTGAAAATCATCCATTTTCTCCTTGTTGGCCGTGTGAGTGGGAGATGGCTCCCACACATTTTGTGTTCAAATTCTATTGCTCCAACACATGGTGTGGGCCAAGGGACCCTTGTATAAGTCTTGCATTAGTTAAAAGATGACCACTACTTCATTTACCTCATTCAACACTTAGCCAAAAAAATTAGAAGTTGAAGAACCCACAAGAGAGGCTCTCGGCCAAGGAGACTCAAAAACCAACTTTCATTCAAGCCCTTCTAAAAATATTTTGTTGATGCAAACCCACTAAGTTGAGGTCCCTAAGTAGCGTGGAAGTGTTGTTGGAGCGATCAACCCGCTAGTTTTCATTATCGCAAACCCTAGCCTCTTGTGAAGTGGAAGGAAAAAGGTAAGAATTTATCATGCTTTATGTGTTATAAAGGTTGTATGCATGTTGTAGTATGTTAAAATGGATGAAAATCATGAAATATAGTGTGTTGGAGTTGAGGCCATGTGTGTGAGATTTAGCCGTGTAAGTGTGTGTGTGTTGTGTTGTATCAAGTGATGAATTAAGTTCTATATAGTATGTTGATGGTTGTAGTGTGAAGAAATGAATGAGAATTATCCATATGTGCATGTTGGTATGTTGGCCGAAAATGGGTCATGGTATATGACAAAGAACGCATTAATTTCGCTTAATGTTTTAGTCGTCGTCGTTATGAATTCTATGTTGGAAATGAATGTTTAATGACTCAAATTGATGTTGTAAATGTATGGGCTGATTTGGAGGTTATTGTACATTTAATGTAACTTGTATAATTATGAGAATGATATTGTTAGAATGTGAATTGTTGGTGCAAATCATGGTTTGGAAATGAGGAATATGTTATAGGTGTCTCGGGTTTGGGGGTTGTTTTCGGGTAGATTGGAGCAACTTTTGGATTGTTGGAAATGTTGTATGAATTGATTGGAATGTCTTTAAATATTGTTGGTATGGGTTCGGATTAGTATTTGAATGTATAAGCGTCGATGTTGGCTTGAAGGTAAGCCATTGAATTGAAAGACATGTTTTAACCCCTGAACTTGGCACGAAAACTCACTTTAGTAACTAAACTTAACTTCTATTTATTTACCCCCCTTAACAACTTACGTTTCAATTGTTTACCACCCTAAAAAAATAATACCACTCTCACAATGGGAGGTGTATTACACTCGCGCCACGTCATTGCCACGTCAATGCCACATCATTGCCATGGCGTTGCCACATCATTGCCATGTCAAAATTACCAACACATCATTTTTTGTTTTTCCTTTTATTATTATTTTTCTTTCTCTTTCTTCTTCTTTCTCCTCATCCTCACCCTACTTTTATCAACCACCATGCCGCTGCTACCGCCACCGCAGCTGCCGCCGCCGCCGCTGCAAAAAATTGAACGAACTGCCCTTAAAAAAAAATTCATCACCATCATCTTTAACCCACACCCACCACCACCACCATCATCTCCCCACCAAATTTCATCAAATTCCTTAAAAGAAAAAAAAAATCACCACCACCATCTTTAACCCACATCCACAACCACTACCATTTCTAGCAAACCCATTTCTTCTACCACCATTATTAGCAAACTCATTTCTTCCATAACTTTATTTTTGAAAGAAAATCAAAATACCCACATCTACAACCACCACCATTTCTAGCAAACTCATTTCTTCTACCACCATTATTAGCAAACCCATTTCTTTCATAACTTTATTTTTGAAAGAAAATCAAAAATACCCACATCCGCAACCACCACCATTTCTAGCAAACCCATTTCTTCCATAACTTTATTTTTGAAAGAAAATTAAAATCAAAATCAAAATCAAAAAATCAAAAAATGGTGAAAATGAAAAGAAGAAGGGCTTTGGGGGGAGGGGGGGGGCTCAAGGGACAAGTTGTACTTGGGGGGGGGGGGGCTGTGGAGTGGGAAGAAAAATAGTGCAGGGCAGGGCTGTGGCGGGGGGGGGCGGGCTAGGGCGGGGAAGAAGATGGTGGGTGGGGTTGTGGAGTGGGAGGGGGATTGTGAAGAAGATGGTGATAATTTTTATTTTTAATTGTATAATGTTTATTTTATTTTTTAATTGTATAACTTTTATTTTATTTTTTAATTTATAATAATATATATATGAGCGGGTCCACGTTTTTTTTTCACTCTCTTAATTATTTTTTTTTATTTTTTTTGCCACGTCAGCATTTGGGGTGGAAAACAATTGAAACGTAAGTTGTTAAGGGGGGTAAATAAATAGAAGTTAAGTTTAGTTGCTAAAGTGAGTTTTCGTGCCAAGTTCAGGGGTTAAAACATGTCTTTCTCTTATAATGAATGTTGTTGAATGATGGAAAACAGAGTTATTATTGTTGTATTGCCTTTCGGATTGATTATTAATGTTGCTAGGTTGGTTGTTGTTGTTGTTGTTGTTGATTTTGGCCGAGTTAAATTCTCGGGGTGGCCTATTTACAGGGGAAATGCTGCCCAAATTTCTGTAGAATTAAGGGCAAATTTGGAATTAAATGCCCAAAATGTCTATAGCTAATGTTTGGCATATTATGACTCGTTTGTAGACCTTGGGCAGCCCGAGACGTAGGTTGGAGTTAGCTTGAGTTTGGCTAGCGTTGAGTGCGTACGAGGTATGTAAAGCTCCATTCTTTCTTCTTGGGCATGCCTTAGTTACAAATAGGCTATGACACGAGCCTCGAGGAAATTCTATTCTCGCAATCCGAGCATGTTTATGACTCCTATTCGTTTCTTGAAAATTCGTATGTTGGTATGATGAAATATTGGCCTTTATGCCTTTGAAATATTTGACTTTCAACTTTGTACAAAAGTTTGGCTTTTTAAAAAGTTCCGTAACTACGAACGCTCGTATCTTTCACGTAAAGGCTCGGATTGCCTCGATATGCTCGTAGGTGATTGTATGATGTATGATAAGTATGTTTTTCATAGGCGGGCCCGACTCGGGTCAACACCGTCCGTGGGCCCCGCGACTCTCCTTTTGTAATTCGATGACTTTGACAAAATATGATATGACTAATATCCCGATTTTAAGTATGGTCATTTTACTTATCATTTGAGTCTATGATAATGATTTTATGCATATGGTTACTCACGACTCCGTTCGTGCATGCTGTTATATCCTTCGCCGAGTCCCGGGCCGATTTTGTTGTCGTGCGCATTATGATATACTCCGGTGTTATTCTGTGTTTACGGTTCACCGAGATCCTCGCTCGAGGGCCGGGTTCCGCTTATATTGGGCGTCATACTGTGTTTGGCGTTATGCTGTGTTGTGATATGTGACGGGGATTCGGAGATTTGAAACTTTCTGGTGTTATGCTGTGTTATGGCGCCATCGACTAGCGGGCGACCATATTTTCTGTGCCCTATGCATGATTTGTATTTTGAAAGTAAACATTTTGATATCTTTAGATATGTACTTACTTTTCATACTTCTGTTTCGATTATTACTCAGATTTGTTACTGTACCTTCTGCTTTGCATACTCAGTACACATTTCGTACTGACCCCCTTTCTTCGGGGGCTGCGTTTCATGCCCGCAGTGTACGTACGCACGCTTTGGTGATCCACCCGTTTAGGACACCCTCTTCTGTCGTTGGAGTGCTTCTCTTATTTCGGAGCTCCCGCATATTTTGGTATATATTCGTTCGTTGCATTTGTATATATTTGTTCGAGTGGGCACGGCGGGGCCCCGTCCCGTCTTATGATTCCGTTTGTCCGTTTAGAGAGGTCGGTGGACATGTATGTGGGTTATGCCCATTCGTGCATGCTTGTGTTTGTATGATATATGTTCGGGCGATCCTATTCGCCATGGCGACCGCGTCGCTTGCATTTGTATATGTTTTGGGCCGATGCGCCATTTGATAGCCTTGCCGCTTTTGATATATATTCGGTTGTGTTTGAGATTTGTTTGAGACAGCTTTTGATATAATCTGAGACGTCGTTTGATATTTATGTCCGTATAAGCCATCCGTTTGCGACTCGGATTTATGAATGTGTTGGGTGCCCGGCACTAGTCACGCCTACGGGTTGGGTCGTGATGCCCCGTGAGGCAATCGTTGGTATTTCGTGTGCGAGTGTTTTGGGATAGTAAGGAATACAGAGGAAACTCTGCCGAAATTTTTCTAGAAATAATGCGAGAATGAAATATAAGTTTGGAATGTATTTTGAAAAAAAAAATCGTGTTAATAGTAACGATGGGGGTTGACTGAGCCGTAAGGTATGGCAGCCCTTTAGAATATATTATACCGTGGAATTGGTGATAAAAGTAACTTGGAGGTCGATGAAGATACGGTAATGAGGAATTTGGAACGGATCAAAAGCTATAAGAGGTGATTAGAAAGGATTGATAGGTCTTGATAGAGTGATATATTAGGGCACCGACCGAATCGATAGGTAGGAGGAAAGTATGATGAAATTTTAGTCCGAAGTAATGATCCGAGTAAGAGAGGGGTATGAAAAAAAAAAAGAAAAAGAAAAAAAGAATCGAAACGGATAGGAATGTATTAATAAGATAGCTGCCGGGATATGTTGTGAGGGCGTTTTGGGAATATGTAAGATTTTGACTTACTTAATAATACGTGCAGAAGGTCGTGCGGTGAGGTGGACGCGATCGTACCAGCATTAAGACACCCGATTTTATTAAAGTTTCAAGGTTAAGCGTGCTGGAGCGAGAGAAATTTCAGGATGGGTGACCCCCCTGGGAAGTTTTCTGAAAAGTCTTACAAATTCAGGCGTAAGAGGCAGATGAGAGGTCGGATTAATCTAAGAAAAATTAGAATCTGCGGAGCGGGCAGAAACTATAAGAAATCGTGTAGGACGGGCAGATTAGGTCGGTAAAAGAGAAAGGGAGCTAATGGAAGGAAAAGGTAAGAAGAAAACGAGACATCAGTGTAGTAATAGGTCATAATGTGTATAACGGAGGATACGAGTGCCATAAGTGTCGGGACGGTGGAAGGCCAAGTTATAGGAAGATGAGAAAGAAGAGAGAATAAATGTCAGAAAATGACTGGCGTGCTACGGATAAACGTGGATGAACGGAATACGTTTTGGAAATGAGAGAAAGATTATGTAGGAGTAATGTATCCCGAACCACGGAGAGAGGCATAAGATTTCTCGTGTACAGAAGAAGCGATAGGCACAAATGGGGGAAATGATGAGGGGATACCAAAGGAAGCACCGGATATAGGTTGGGGTAAAGATAATATTCCGAGAGAATTTTGGATACTTGTTGTCGGAGTAAGAGTATTGCCTAATTGAGATCGGAAGTAAGGACGTGAGGCAAGTATAAACAGATAATGATATAAGTACACCCCTAAAGGGGGGAATCGGGTGAGAGGAAATGCAAGGATGAGCTGGAAACAATCAACACGGTAATGTGTTCGATATGGATGCCTGAGCGACAAACGAGACCCCCCCCCCCCCCCTTTCCTGGAATGAGTCAGCAAGATTGGAACAACCAAGAATAAATGGATAAAAGTTAAGATGATATTTAAGGCAGAGAATTTTTTGCGAGAGAGACTTTGAATGACGGGACGCTAGGAAATGGACGTGTATGGAGAAAAAGAGTATGACAAGAGGACGGTAATGAATAACCTAAGAAATAGTATGAAGGATAACGATCCTACACTAGAATAAGGGCCGAGAAGTTGACTATGGAGGTGTCCGCTAATGCTATTGTAACTAAATGAAGAGAGGGAATAGAAAACCCTTTATGGTAGGAAGTGAGGAAGTTAAGGGTGACCAAAGGAAGGGAAAGGAATATGACAAAATAGGACGAGCGGGAATTAGTATGAATAAGAAATGCAGAGCAGGATGAAAGAACCACGTCTAAGATTGAACGTGTCACGACCCAACCCCGTAGGCCGTGACTAGTGCCCGAGCTGGGCACCCAAACACAATCATTAGTCCGAATCACATACAGATAGCTTATACGGACGCAAATATCAAACACTGTCTCAGATTATATCAAACTGTCGCAAACACATCTCAAACACAACCGTATATATACCAAAAGCCGGCAAGGCTATCAAATGGCGCATCGGCCCAAAACATATACAAATGCAAGCCGACGAGGCTGCCACGGCGAACGGGATCGCCCAGAACATATAACATACAAACACAACTGTACAGAATGGGCATAACCCACATACATGTCTACAGACCTCTAAACAGACCAACAGAATCATATGACGGGACAGGGCCCCGCCGTACCCCTGAACAAATATATACAAATGCAACGAACGAATGTATACCAAAATGTGGGCTCCGCGAAATGGGGAGCACTCCAAATTCCTAGACATCACCAAACGTACGTCTGTACAATGAAACGCAATCCCGAAGAAAGGGGGTCGATTATGTCCGTATGCAAAGCAGAAAATGTAGTGTCACGACCCAGCCCCGTGGGCCGCGACTGGCGCCCTATTTGGACACCCAAGCAGACTTTCATATCGAATCATCATACTTTAGCTTAGTTCAAATATCATACTCATCATTTTTAGCAGAATGAAAATAAATACTGTGTTAGGCGGTCACGCGTACAAAAGTGTCATACCAAAGTCAGGAAGGCGGCGGAATAAGCATCGCCGAACATATATACGCAAATACAAACACAAGGGCCATTATGGCCACCACAACAGACGGGACCGCGCTAGGATACAAATCATGAACAAATCGAACATACATAGGACCCACGACCCACACATATGACTACAGGCCTCTACAAATCATGTCAGAAAACATAGGACGGGACAGGGCCCCGCCGTACCCCAAATAATCAATATACAAAAGCATAAACATCACCGAAGATAGGTACCAACATATGGGCTCCGGACCAAATGGAGCACTCTCTGATAGCAGAATGTATAGCCTACACTGGCAGACCGCGAATCTCTGTACCTGCGGGCATGAAACGCAATTTCCCCGAAGAAAGGGGTCGGTACGAAAGATGTACCGAGTATGTAAAGCATAAAGTACAAAAATCCAAACCATAACCGAAGTGAAGGGTACAGAGAGAAAATACCGATCGAAGTATCGAAATCAGACCGAAGACACATATACATAATGCAAATAGAAAATCATGCATAAGCTCGGAACGTGGTCACCACTCCGACGCCGGTGCCACAACACAAAGATACTCCGGAGAGGTTTCAAATCTCCGTACAAACCCCGAACATATCATATCACACATATCATATCGTGACATATCATGTCATCGAAACAAATCATGTAATCAGTCATATCACAAAGATAACTCCATATACGGTAACCGGCCCTATGGCGAGGTCTCGGAAACCGCAACACAAAGATACTTCCGAATTTATCATAGTGCGCACGATCACAAACCGGCCCGGAACCGGCGAACGAAATCATAGTATAGGCACGAGCAGAGTAGTAGTGCGAAGCCATATGCAAATACACAATTAAATTCCAAGATCGACAAACAAATACATATACATATTCATGTTAAGATCGGAAGGCTTAAAATAAATATCGAGTCGGTCGAATTAATACACAAAAGATACGGACCTTTAGATTTACCAAACTTTCGAAAAGTACTTTACAAGCCATATTCTGAAAATCTAATGTCGTTCGCATTTAAGAGCTTTCAAATAACTTATGGAACAAACCAGACGGAGTATTAAATTCATAGGCAAATGGTCCTCCCTTTGTATTATACAAAAATAGATTAAGTAAGACCAACGAAAGAAATCTCGGCTGGTGGGCCCACCTCGGGTCAAGTCGAGGTGGCGGACATAAATTACAAACATTGGGCTCTATGGAGTCATCTTTGTAAGCCTCAGAACAATTCTATCACATTTGCGCAAATTATGGACGTTCGAATAGCTTTTCAACAAAACATAAGAATTATGGTTCAATTGTACTGAATGAATAGTAACTAAAATCAGACTCGGGTTTCGATGAGCAGGATAACCCCCCGAGGCTCAAATTCGAACCTAGTATATCTAGAACATGCCAGCAAAGAGAAGGGATAGCTTTACATACCTTGCATGTGTCTTAGGCTCGCTTAAACTCAAATCCCGTTTGCTCCAAAATCTACAAATGGTCACAATTACCAAATGTGAATTCAAGCTTTAGGAATCCCATCTTAGTTCCATATTTGTTTACAAAAATTTGGGCAGCATCTCCCCTATAAATTCAACATCCCCGAGACTTAGCTCGGCCATAATATAACAACAACAACCCCAACAATGACAACAATCCTCAAAATCGCACCAAAACGCATTCTAGTATAATTGTTCTTCCTTTCTACATAAGGCAACAATTTCCATTCCAACTTCAAAATTCCAAACTAATATCGACATTTCCATATTCATTCGCTAATCAAAATCATTCCAACATCATTCAAAAGTATTCCATACCATTATACAAAATATTTGCAAAACATACAAAAAATCCCACCGAATTCATAATTCATTCAAAACTTCCATTCTTCGACACAAACGTTCATAACACATTTTCATTTCCTCAAATTCATCCACAGCAACCATAATTCACATTTAAAGTCTTACTTTCATAATTACATAAAAATTATATAAAAATCACATAATTTCCCATAACATCACACCACCCATTTTAATGCCGACTTCCATCGTTAAACCTTTATTTACGTCATAAATGCCACAACGACACAACTAACAAGCTAAGTAAAAATACAATTCACCATCCCCATACTACTATAGTTCACGGCCATGCACCTACTCACACACATGCACGGCTATGCACACACACAACACAATTCCAAAACTCTCATTCAATTCTAATCATCATAACATGCAAACTTGTCCCATAACATAAACACATAGAAATCTTACCTTTTTCTCCAACTCCAATCTTGCCGCAAACGTCACTCTTTTGCTAAGCCAATTGTATCACGTCGAAGAACGTTTCGAACTTATCAAGAATTCAAGAAGAAAGAGATTTTTGGATGAAGGTTGATGGACTTGGAAATTTTTTTTTTTTCTTCATGGAGTTCGGCCGAAGGCCTTCTCCTTTGCTCTCCATGGTTTTGTTTTATTTTTTTTTCTTGAATGTTCTAGCATGACTCATATATAATGATCCCTTTTATTTAATTGTCACATGGGACAAATTCCCATGGACTTTTGGGCTTGGCCATGACCGGCCACCCCTACAAAAATTGGGCCTCATTTTTCTTATTTATTTTTTTAGCCCAATTAATTATGGATCATAATTTCTAATTCCCGAAACTAATTTTCAAAATTCCAATTTTTGCCCTTGGCCTTCTTCCGTACTTCCACGTCAATATTTTTCATGCATATCACACATGTGTTGAATAAAATAAAAATATAGCCTTATTTCCTACAAGGCAAAATTATTCCAAATTTTTTTCCAAGTGCGTAAAAGCACGGGATATAACATTCTCCCCCCCTTTAAAACATTCGTCCTCGAATGTTAAGTTAGCCTTATAGGGTCTTATAAGCATGGCGGGGGAGTTTTTCTTTATAACTAGGACACATAAATCACTTGTCAATCAAGATAATAGATTTAGAAATTCAGATTACCTGTAAGTATAGGGAACTAGTGAGGATATCTCTTCTTCATTTTATCCTCCACTTCCCAGGTCATTTCTTCTTTATTACTGTGTCGTCATAAGACCTTAACAGAGGGTATGTCCCTGATACGCGACCTCCTCACTCGACAATCCAGAATAGCTACAGATTGCCCTTCATAAAGAAAGTCTTCCGGAAGGATCATCAACATATTTATGGAGCATGGATACATAAGATACCCACGGTGCATCACTTTTTGTCAATCGGATGGTAAGTCTAACTCATAGGCGACCTCGCCTATCTTTCAAATAATTTGACACGGTCCGATATACGGCGGACTGAGTTTATTCTTTTTTTTTTTTTTACCAAATCTCACCATACCCTTCATAAATGACACCCTTAATGAAATCTACATGTCGAAATCTTAACCATCGGCGCCATTTATCTATATATGATTTGGTAAATGATCACCTTCACTATCCCGGGCAAGTCAATAACATAAACCCGTGGCATATTTTCTTAGTGTTGAATAATACGCTCGGCCTGTTCGTTGGGCCGAGGGTAACATACTGTACTATAACTCACCTGAGCTCTCAGTCTTTCCTGGGGGGAAATTCTTAGAAGTTAGTCGTACGTTGAGCACTTTTATCAGTAATAACAGGTACACGAATTCTGTGAAGTCCTATTACCCCTTTAATCCTCAACCGAATAAGTAGCTCTATCCGACAGGGAATGGGCTGGTTTCGTCAATCCTTTGACAATAATCTAATTAAAATCGTACCTGCGCGGAGTGCGCGGTAAATCTATAATGAAGTCTCTGTTAATCGTTTCTCATTTCCAAACTAATATTTTCGTTTCCGGTAGCAATCCGCCGAGCTTTTAATGCTCGATTTTGGACTTACTGGCAGTTTGAATGTTGGCCAACGAACTCTGCTCCGTATTGGAGTAGCATCCTTGAACTGACGCTATTTTACCTTTTCCATACTCGATGATTTAACATCTTCTCGGACATAAACCCCCAATATTTCCAGAATCGTCCAAACGAACTCTACGGCTAACTGACTGATGAATTTCACAACTAATTCTTCCTTTCTGGATGCACATTGACTAAATTACCCATAGGTCGCGACTATGAACGTCTGCCACAACATTCACTTTTTCCGGGGTGGTGCAAAATATCGACGTCATGATCTTTCAATAATTCAAACTTCCTTATTGCAAATTCTGTTTCTTTTTGCCTAAGATATACCGGAGACTCTGATAGTCCGTACAATTATTAGCGTGGCCTTCACATAAATAGTGCCGCCATATTTTCAAAACATGAATCACCGCGGCTAATTCCAAATCATGAGTGGAATAATTTCTCTCGTGCGGATTCTTTATAAATATGATCAAGCACCACTTCGCATCGATAATCCACATAATTTCATGGCGTATCTTCTCGGGTTCCATGTGGTTAATGATCCATGAACTATTTCCTGGTATCCTCCCTTCTTTCCTTCAAAGATTTCCACACCACCAAGCACTGGTATTCCTATTACGACAATCGTTATTACCCGAAATATTCTTTGAGTCCGATAATTTTCTCCATTACTCTTTAGGAACCTAGCTCGCAGCCATTTTCTTGCCTTTATTACTATTCTTTAAAACATATTACTGCACACTTATGTACAACATCCGTTTACTCGATAGGGGGTATTAAATCGTGACATAAACATATCACAATTCATATAGGCGAAAAGCATCTTTTTAAGGCGTCTTTCATCCTTTCTCTTTATTCTCTTGGTATGTAGATACACTTAAGCTCGGGCCTTCAGTCAATAAGTTTCCTTTCTTAACATTTAAAGGTATTGTAGTACAGTTTTAAGTCTAACGTAATATGTTCTCCCCCCCCCCCCTTTTTTTTAAGGGGCTGTACTTCCACCTTGTCTATGTCTTTTCTTTACAATCTATAACTTGATTAGCCTCGTGTGAAGCTTTAGTAAAATCACGAGGCGATGAAAACTCTCGATCACATAGTACAAAATCTCATCTGATAACTAGTCCTCAAATAATGTAATCAAAGTAGCCATTTATCCGTTAATAATCACACCCTTCCTCCATATTCGTTCCTTGTCTTTCGTTCTGCTTCCTCGATAATCAAATTATTCATCGTTCCATAGCATGGGTTTTCCTTTTGCCCTGCACGGTTACATTCCAGTTCCTTTTTACAAATAATTTCGTGCTTTGCCCGTCGGCTCTTTTTAAGGCTCTGCTTAATTACGTTTCTTACTTTCACCCTTTTCTGACATTCTGATCCCCTTATATTCTACTCAATTTCTCTCTTTTCTCTCCAAAAGTCGTTGTATTAAAATGTTCCAATCTCAACCTACAGCAAAAATCAATATCAATTTATCTCGGAGCATCTGTACCATACCTTTCACTTTGTCTCATAAATTCTGTCCACGTAATGTCTTTCGTATATTACAACACTAGCTATTAGGGTCCACCCATCAGTCGACATAATCATTAAAGGGGAGCCATACACATACATATAAATATACTCTGTCATTTCTTTTACAAGACATTTTCAATCACTTGTTCCAACTTACTCTAATTCCTGAGCTGTGTTGCTCCTCTTCCTTTGGACCAGTCTAATCCGCCGTAACCCATGCGACTTCTATAAAATTGGTAACTATTCCACATACCCTAATTTCCTTTAGGTTACCTCAAACTTCCCATTTATCTCTTATATCTATATTTGCGAAAATCTCTACACATTTCCCAGGGGGTCACCCATCCCAGAATTGCTCTAGCCCTGGCACGCTTAACTTTAAAACTTTAATACATTTAGGTGCGTTAAGGCCGGTATAATCACATCAACCGCCCCGCACGACCTTTGTCACGTAATTTAAGATAAGTCGGGGTCTTAACAACTTTCAAAACGTTCTCGTAGCGGGTCCCACCCCGACCTGGAGAAAATTCGTTTACTTTTCTAACTACATACTTACTGTGTAGCCCTTTTTCAAATCCTCAATATTTACCCCCGTCTCCATATGATTCCACACGGCCCACGAGTTTAGATTTCTATTCCACAAATTCCAACTCCAATCAGTCATCGGGAACTGGTGAAATATTACTGTAAGGCGCTATCTAGCTACCAGCAAAAGGGAACTAGAGTCCGACAACGTCACAAAGCTTCTTAGTACTCATTTCACATAATCATCTCCATATATACATATATAGGAATGGGAAGCGAACCATTTAATTCCCAACTACTTATCATACACTTCGTATTTTTCCAATAAGGTGAAACTTAATCGTTGGACATTTTTGTCCCTCAACATAGGCTTTTCCAAAACAAAGTGTGATTGGAACGTATTTTGGTCCGTTTAAATAACTCACGAATTTGCTTATTCATATATACTTTCTCGAAATAAAATTTCCCGAATCAAGGGTGGTGCTTCTTGCAAATGACATAGATGTCTTTTAAACTTTAGTTCAACATAATAGATTACTCTATCGGTATCGACTTTCAAGACATGTTAAGAACTTATATCTCATCTTCCCCTTTTCATAATGCTGGAAAAAAAAATTTGGGCAGAGGTTCCTCTGTACTTCTTACTATCCCAACACCTGTACGCAGGAGATACCAACAACGCCTCACAGGGCCAACATGTTTACATATATATCATATCGTAGCATAGTCGCACAGGGCTAACAGTTTCAAATAAAAACATGAATATGTCGGGACTTACCTTACATACATAACTCAGATGGCACCGGTGGCATTTTCCTATTTTCTTTCCTTTTCGATCTTCAACTTTATATTTCAATCATATTTCAAATAACTTCCCGACATACATTTTTCATACCATTGCTTACCGGTGTACTGTATAGCTTCCAACGTCATCAATCAATCGTCTTGTGTCGATACCGTTCTTCGGTGAAATCAAAGGTTAGTAACAAAGGAATCCATTTCCTACGGCCGGCTCTATCGCACGATCTAAGATCCAAAGAAAGGCAACACCCTAAATGTCCCGTAGCCTCCTGTTTATAGATGTGGTGCACAACACACCGATAAACAAGACTCTACGAGACACGGCTTTGTAGACATTCCGAGGACAAACCGCTCTGATACCACTTTTGTCACGACCCAGCCCCGTGGCCGCGACTGGCGCCCTATTTGGACACCCAAACAGACTTTCATATCGAATCATCATACTTTAGCTTAGTTCAAATATCATACTCATCATTTTTAGCAGAATGAAAATAAATACGGTCTTAGGCGGTCGCGCGCACAGAAGTGTCATACCAAAGTCAGAAAGGCGGCGGAATATGCATCGCCGAACATATATGCACATATACAAACACAAGGGCCATTATGGCCACCATAACAGACGGGACCGCGCTAAGATACAAATCATGAACAAATCGAACATACATAGGACCCACGACCCACAAAGATGACTACAGGCCTCTACAAAGCATAACGGAATCATATGACGGGACAGGGCCCCGCCGTACCCCAAATAGTCAAATATACAGAAACATATATATCACGAAGATATGTACCAACATATGGGCTCCGGATCAAAAGGAGCACTCTCGTATAGCGAGAATGTGTGGCCTACATTGGCGGATCACGAACCTCCGTACTGCGGGCATGAAACGCAGCCCCCGAAGAAAGGGGGTCAGTACGAAAGATGTACTGAGTATGTAAAGCATAAAGTACAAAAATCCAAACCATAACTGAAGTGAAGGGTACAGAGAGAAAATACCGGATCAAAGTATCAAAATCTGTACTGAAGACACATATACATAATGCAAATAGAAAATCATGCATAAGCTCAGGAACGTGGTCACCACTCCGACGCTGGCGCCACAACACAAAGATACTCCGAAGGTTTCAAATCTCCGTACAAACCCCGAACATATCATATCACACATATCATATCGTGACATATCATGTCATCGTAACAAATCATGTAATCGCCATATCACAAAGATAACTCCATATACGGTAACCGGCCCTATGGCGAGGTCTCGAAACCGCAACACAAAGATACTTCCGAATTTATCATAGTGCGCACGATCACAAACCGGCCCGGAACCGGCGAACGAAATCATAGTATAGGCACGAGCGAGTAGTAGTGCGAGAAGCCATATGCATATACATAATTAAATTCCAAGACTCGACAAACAAATACATATACATATTCATATTAAGATCGGAAGGCTCAAAATAAATATCGAGTCGGTCGGAATTAATATACAAAAGATACGGAGCCTTTAGATTTACAAAACTTTCGAAAAATACTTCATAAACTATTTTCTGAAAATTTAGTGTCGTTCACATTTTGGAGCTTTCAAATAACTTATGGAACCAACCAAACGGAGTCTCAAACTCATAGGCAAAGGTCCTCCCTTTATATCATACAAAAATAGATTAAGCAAGACCAACAAAAGAAATCTCGGCCAGTGGGCCCACCTCGGGTCAAGTCGAGGTGGCGGACATAAATTACAAACTTTAGGCTCTATGGAGTCATCTATGTAAGCCTCAGAACAATTCTATCACATTTGCGCAAATTATGGACGTTCGAATAGTTTTCAACAAAACATAAGAATTATGATTCAATTGTACTGAATGAATAGTAACTAAAACCAAACTCGGGTTTCGATGAGCAGGATAATCCCCCGAGGCTCAAATTCGAACCTAGTATATCTAGGACATGCCAAAAGAAGAAAAGGGATAGCTTTACATACCTTGCATGCGTCTTAGGCTCGCTTAAACTCAAATCCCGTTTGCTCCAAAATCTACAAATGGTCACAATTACCAAATGTGAATTCAAGCTTTAGGAATCCCATCTTAGTTCCATATTTGTTTACAAAAATTTGGGCAGCATCTCCCCTATAAATTCAACATCCCCGAGACTTAGCTCGGCCATAATATAACAACAACAACCCCAACAATGACAACAATCCTCAAAATCGCACCAAAACGCATTCTAGTATAATTGTTCTTCCTTTCTACATAAGGCAACAATTTCCATTCCAACTTCAAAATTCCAAACTAATATCGACATTTCCATATTCATTCGCTAATCAAAATCATTCCAACATCATTCAAAAGTATTCCATACCATTATACAAAATATTTGCAAAACATACAAAAATCCCACCGAATTCATAATTCATTCAAAACTTCCATTCTTCGACACAAACGTTCATAACACATTTTCATTTCCTCAAATTCATCCATAGCAACCATAATTCACATTTAAAGTCTTACTTTCATAATTACATAAAAATTATATAAAAATCACATAATTTCCCATAACATCACACCACCCATTTTAATGCCGACTTCCATCGTTAAACCTTTATTTACGTCATAAATGCCACAACGACACAACTAACAAGCTAAGTAAAAATACAATTCACCATCCCCATACTACTATAGTTCACGGCCACACACACCACTCACACACACACGGCTATGCACACACACACACAATTCCAAAACTCTCATTCAATTCTAATCATCATAACATGCAAACTTGTCCCATAACATAAACACATAGAAATCTTACCTTTTTCTCCAACTCCAATCTTGCCGCAAACGTCACTCTTTTGCTAAGCCAATTGTATCACGTCGAAGAACGTTTCGAACTTATCAAGAATTCAAAAAGAAAGAGATTTTTGGATGAAGGTTGATGGACTTGGAATTTTTTTTTTTTCTTTCTTCATGGAGTTCGGCCGAAGGCCTTCTCCTTTGCTCTCCATGGTTTTGTTTTATTTTTGTCTTGAATGTTCTAGCATGACTCATATATAATGATCCCTTTTATTTAATTGTCACATGGGACAAATTCCCATGGACTTGGGCTTGGGCTTGGCCATGACCGGCCACCCCTACAAAAATTGGGCCTCATTTTTCTTATATTTTTTTTGGCCCAATTAATTATGCACCATAATTTGTAATTCCCGAAACTAATTTTCAAAATTCCAATTTTGCCCTTGGCCTTCTTCCGTACTTCCACGTCAATATTTTTCATGCATGTCCCACTTGTGTTGAATAAAATAAAAATAGCCTTATTTCCTACAAGGCAAAATTATTCCAAATTTTTTTCCAAGTGCGTAAAAGCACGGGATATAACATGTAGTAAACGAATCTGAGTCATAATCGAAACAGAAGTACAGGAAGTAAATGCATTTCCATACTATCAAAATATTTATTTTCAAAATACAAATCATGCATAGGGCTCAGAAAATATGGTCGCCCGCCGTCATCGGTGCCATAACACAGCATAACACCAGAAAGTTTCAAATCTCCGTATCCCCGTCACACATCATAACACAAAGATAACGCCATACACAGCATAACACCAAATGTAAGCGGAACTCGGCCCTCTAGCGAGAGGCTCGGTGAACCATCAACACAGCATAACACCGGAGTATAACAAAGTGCGCACGACAACGAGACCGGCCGGGACTCGGCGAAAGATGTAACGGAATGCACGAACGGAGTCGTGAGTAACCATATGCATAAAATCATTATCATAGACTCAAATGATAAGTAAAATGACCATACTTAGAGATCGGAATAATAACCAAATCAAATTCTTTCAAAAGTCATCAGGATTACAAAAGAAGAGTCGCGGGACCCACGGACGGGTGTCGACCCGAGTCGGGCCCGCCTATGAAAAACATACTCATCATACACCATACAATCACCTACGAGCATATCGAGGCAATCCGAGCCTTTCTGTGAAAGATACGGGCGTTCGTAGTTACGGAACTTTTTAAAACAAACTTTTTATGCAACATTTGGAAATCAATTATTTCAAAGACATAGAGGCCAATATTTCATCATATCAAACATGCGAATTCCAAGAAACGAATAAGAGTCATAAACATGCTCGGATTAAGAGAATCGAATTTCCTCGAGGCTCGTGTCATAGCCTACTTGTAACTAAGGCATGCCAAAGAAGAAAGGATTGAGCTTTACATACCTCAAACGCTCTCCAAGCTACTCCAAACTCAAGCTAATATCAACCTACGTCTCGGGCTGCCCAAGGTCTACAAATAAGTCATAATATGCCAAACATTAGCCATAGGCATTTAATTCCAAATTAGCCCTTAATTCTACGTAAATTTGGGCAAGATTTCCGTAAATAGGCCAACCCGAGAATTTAACTCGGCCAAATCAACAACAACAACAACCAACCTAGCAACATTAATAATCAATCCGGAAAGCATTCTAACATTAAATACTCTCTTTTACATCATTCAACAACATTCATAATATTCAATTCAACGGCTTACCTTCAAGCCAACATCAACGCTTATACATTCAATTACTAACCCGAACCCATACCAACAACATTCAAGATCATCTTAAACAATTCATACAACACTCCCAAAAATCCAACAATTGCTCCAAGTTACCCGAAAATAGTCCCCAAACCCGAGAACCTCACTATAACAAACTCCTTATTTCCAAATCATGATTTGCACCAACAATTCACATTCTAACAATGCTATTCTCATCAATATACAAATTACATCGAATGCACAATAACCTTCAAATCAGCCCATACAATTACAACATCAATCTTGAGTCATTAAACTCTCATTTCCAACATAGAATTCATAACGACAACAAATAAAATACTAACGACAATTTGTTCATTCTCAATCTACACAAAGGGGACCTATTCGGCCAACACCATACAAACACATATAGATGATTTTCACTCTTTTCTTCCCACTACACAACTAAACATGCTACATAAAATCATTTCATCATCCCAACACTGTTATAGCCCGTATTTCGTACGTCCGGACATAGCGAGATAATGGTGAGAAATTAAGGATAAGACTACGTTCTAAAATAATTTTAATGTTCAAGTTGGTAGAAATATTATTCATGAACATCGGTATTGTGGAAATATTGAGAAAGGCTGAGGGCAGGAAGAGAAATGCGTAAAATGGGCCGCGAAAATAATGCGGAAGGTTAGGGACAAAATGGTAATATTGAGAAAAGCCGAGGGGAAAAATGGTAATTTCACCACAAGTTCAAGAAAATTCTTGAAGGCCAAAGTGTGCCTAGAAGACAAGTGGTCATCTTTGACCACTTTAGGAAATTCAAGGAAAAGAAGAAAATTCAAGAAAAAGGGAGAAAAATCTAGAGAGGGGCATGTGCCCCTCACATGCATGCAATGTGTATATATATATATATATATAGATAGAGGAGGGTCATATTTAACAAGAGAGAAAAGAACAAGAAAGAAAGAAAGAAAAAAAAAGGAAAGAGAGGGTCGGCTAGGAGGGCCGGCCGAACCCCTCAATTTGATCATAGAAAATTTGTTTCTTCATGCTTTCATATAAATTGGAAGGCCCTCTTCGACGTGGAGTAGTTGTTGGAGTGAGAAAACCATTCGTTTTGCAAGGAAATACTCCTAGCCGTGTAGAAGGAGAGAATGGAGAAGATTTTGACGAGATTGCGACGTGAATTTGAATAGCAAAAGGAGCGGAAAGAGGTATGTAAGGCTTCAATTCTTCTTTCTATGGCATGTCTTAGACGTACTAAGTTGGATACGGGCCTCGGGGACCATTCCTTTTCTCGAAATCCAATATTGAAATTCGCTACTATTCATTCAGTAAAATTGAACTAGAAATGGTGCAAAATGTTGGATAACTTCTTAGACCTTTAGAACTTGCATAAATGAGGCCCAATTACTCTAAGGCTCTCATAAGTAATGTCATGAAACGTATTACACGTAAATTGTGTGCGCCGCCTCATTTGACCCGAGGTGGGCCCATTGTTCCCGGAATTTTCCTATCGTTTCGCTTGATTTGTATTGGAGTAGAATCCTAAGGAAATCCTTGACCCTTGTCCCGATTGTCAAACGATAAGTACAGTATCATCCTAGTGCAAGTGTATCCATGATGAATGTGATCTTATAGCGATAACGATGAAGCTAAAGATGGAAAAAAGCGCCTACGTTAGATATGTAGATGATATACTTTGCTATAAAAATGAAGATATGAGAATGTTAAACTATCTCTGGATATCCCAATTCTATTGTAGGTAATGACTATTCTAAGGATTCTAAATACATGAAATTATGTCTTATGACCCCGATTGATGTGTGTACCCGACATACGTATATGTATATGATAATAGAATCGAGTGCTATATACGAGTGATAAATATACACGATATAAGTATATGTATATGACAAGAAAGAGCCGGGCGCTATAGACGCCGATATTTATACGCGATATATATATACATGATATAAGTATGTGCATATGACAAAGAATCGAGCGCTATAGACGATATATGTATATGATATGAGTATATGTATATGATGAAAGAGCCGGCGCTATAGACGCCGATAAATTTACGGGGAAAATGGAGATAAGGGCGAGTGTTATATACGCATATCCACGATCGATTGGAGTATGGCACATGATATCGTCCGGACGCGGATCCCGGACGCGGGGTGTGCATATTATGGTTAAATGGATCGGCTGCCGACGCCTCGGCAATATGATATATTCTAATTTTTATGTACATATGTATATATATATGAGTAAGGAAAGCTAAGAAAGCACAGCAGCTGCCCAAAGGCATTTATATGTACAGGTTACTCTTTTATCCTACGATACGGGTTATGTTTCCATACAGTTATTACTCATGTACAGGTTACCGTTTTACACGTGATATGTTCCATATGTACAGATACAGCTTCCCATGATATATCTCATGTGTACAGAATACCCTCTTTACATGATGTGCTCTACGCCTCTTACTATGTTGTTACGTTCATGCCTTGCGTACTCGACATTGCTCGTACCGACCCCTCTTCTTCGGTCGCGTTTCATGCGCGCGGTACACCCGGACGGGTTGAAGTTAATATAGAAGGTGTTCGGCGAAGTTGGCAAGCTCCACTTGGCCCGGAGTGTGGCAGTCGGTACACGTGCCGGGATTTCGATTACGGTTAGAGACTTTGCGACGTAGTCGTGGGTATCGAGTCGGTCGTCGGTGGCTTCATAGGCCAATGTGTCGGTTTGTATTATGATATAAGTTGTTTTATACGATTCTAAATTCGATTCGCTCGGAAAGCAACAAAGGAATATTTCGGTAAGTTTTGGTCATGTATTTGACTTAGAAAAAAAAATTTACGCATGGAATAAGAATCGTAGGGGTTCGCTCGGCCCTAGGTAGGGTCGGGTGCCCATCACACCCTGATCGAGATTGGGGTGTGACAAAGTGGTATCGCAGCGAGGTCGGTCTAAGGGTCGTCTCGCAAAGTCGTGTCCCAGAGTCACATTTATGGGTGTGAAGCCGGCCACATTTATAAACGGAGGCCGCGGGCATCTAGGGTTGTTGACCTTCTTTGTCTCGATCGTGCGATAGAGCCAAGTCATAGGAAATAAGATTCCTTATACTAACCGTCAATTTTTTCGCGTACGCTCGGTGATGACGAAAGAAGACAAGTGCCGAGATGGCAAGTTACACGGAGTAAGCCCGGATGGATATATTTGTTCTCGTTATGTGAAGTCGGGAGCCGGATAGGATGATGGATATACGCCCGTGCGAAAAGTGAATATTGAGAAGAGAAAGGGTAAAAATGGTAATTGCAAAAGAAAGGGCGTCTCGCGAAAATGTCTCGGAAGCTATAAAGTTTCGAGTGGCTCTAGACCAGGTAATAAAAGGGTATATGAGGAAGTAGACGCGAAAATATCAGCATGAAGGCACCGAATTTCAGTAAAGTTTTTGGGTTAAGCGTGCTCAGGTGGGAACAATCCTATGATGGGTGACCCCTTGGGAAGTTGACGAGAAATTTTGTAAATTGAGACATAAGAGACAAATGAAAAGTTAGGGTAGCCTAAGGAAGACTAGAGTATATGGGATAGGCACGGAAACCTCAAGAGGACGCGTAAGACGAGGTGAATTGGCTCGGTAAAAGACGGGGAGCATTAGAATTAGAATAGGCTTGAACGATTAGTTGGGAGCAATCAGGGCTATTCTTTACATGGTAAAAATATATGTATATATGAATGCGTAAGGTATTCGCGTGTGGTTGTATCGAAGGATTTTGTGCCAAGAACAAAAGTAGCGTACGCTTGAGATATCGAACGTACGATTTACACCAACGCGTAGTTAAGGAAGAACCACGAACACGCGAACTAAGGGAGTGAAAGGACAAATAGTGAGTAAAAATGTGGATAAAAGGATTGTTGGTATAAGGATCCCCTTAAAGGGGGGGAGATCATATTAGAAAGAGAAGAACTCACGAAAGGCCAAATGGTTTCATTACGACAATAAGAGACGGGCGTGAAGGAAAGGATAGCTATAAAATGGGACCCCAAAAATACTACGAGACTTTATAAGGTCGGTGAACATTCGAGGACGAATGTTCTAAAGGGGGGAGGATGTTATGCCGTATTTCGTACGTCCGGACATAGCGAGATAATGGTGAGAAATTAAGGATAAGACTACGTTCTAAAATAATTTTAATGTTCAAGTTGGTAGAAATATTATTCATGAACATCGGTATTGTGGAAATATTGAGAAAGGCTGAGGGCAGGAAGAGAAATGCGTAAAATGGGCCGCGAAAATAATGCGGAAGGTTAGGGACAAAATGGTAATATTGAGAAAAGCCGAGGGGCAAAATGGTAATTTCACTACAAAGTTCAAGAAAATTCTTGAAGGGCCAAAGTGTGCCTAGGAAGACAAGTGGTCATCTTTGACCACTTTAGGAAAATTCAAGGAAAAGAAGAAAATTCAAGAAAAAGGGAGAAAAATCTAGAGAGGGGGCATGTGCCCCTCACATGCATGCAATGTATATATATATATATATATATAAGAGAGGAGGGGTCATATTTTAACAAGAGAGAAAGAACAAGAAAGAAAGAAAGAAAAAAAAAAAAAGGAAAGAGAGAGGTCGATGCTAGGAGGGGTCACGAACCAAAATTTCAATTTGATCATAGAAAATTTGTTTCTTCATGCTTTCATACTAATTGGAAGGCCCTCTTCGACGTGGAGTAGTTGTTGGAGTGAGAAAACCATTCGTTTTGCAAGGAAATACTCCTAGCCGTGTAGAAGGAGAGAATGGAGAAGATTTTGACGAGATTGCGACGTGAATTTGAATAGCAAAAGGAGCGGAAAGAGGTATGTAAGGCTTCACCCTTCTTTCTATGGCATGTATTAGACGTACTAAGTTGGATACGGGCCTGGGGACCATTCCTTTTCTCGAAATCCAAGATTGAAATTGCTACTATTCATTCAAGAAATTGAACTAGAAATGGTGCAAAATGTTCGATAACTTCTTAGACCTTTAGAACTTGCATAAATGAGGCCCGATTACTCTAAGGCTCTCATAAGTAATGTCATGAAACGTATTACACGTAAATCAGCGCCGCCTCATTTGACCCGAGGTGGGCCCATTGTTCCCGGAATTTTCCTATCGTTTCGCTGATTTGTATTGGAGTAGAATCTAAGGAAATCCTTGACCTTGTCCCGATTGTCAAACGATAAGTACAAGGTATCATCCTAGTGCAAGTGTATCCATGATGAATGTGATCTTATAGCGATAACGATGAAGCTAAAGATGGAAAAAGCGCCTACGTTAGATATGTAGATGATACTTTGCTATAAAAATGAAGATATGAGAATGTTAAACTATCTCTGGATATCCCAATTCTATTGTAGGTAATGACTATTCTAAGGATTCTAAATACATGAAATTATGTCTTATGACCCCGATTGATGCGTGTACCCGATACGTATATGTATATGATAATAGTAATCGCTATATAGACGACCGATAAATATACACGATATAAGTATATGTATATGACAAGAAGAGCCGGGCGCTATAGACGCCGATATTTATACGCGATATATATATACATGATATAAGTATGTGCATATGACAAAAAGAATCAGAGCGCTAGATGTGCCGATATATGTATATGATATGAGATATGTATATGATGAAAGAGCGGCGCTATAGACGCCGATAAATTTACCGGGAAAATGGAGATAAGAGGGCGTAGCGTTATATACGCATATCCACCGATCGCTGAGTATGGCACATGATATCGTCCGGACGGGATACCCGGACGCGGGGTATGCATATTATGGTTAAATGGATCGACTGCCGACGCCTCGGCAATATGATATATTCTAATTTTTATGTACATATGTATATATATATGAGTAAGGAAAGTTAAGAAAGTACAGCAGCTGCCTAAAGGCATTTATATGTACAGGTTACTCTTTTATCCTACGATACGGGTTATGTTTCCGTACAGTTATTACTCATACAAAGCACGTTTTACACGTGATATGTTCCATATGTCACGAGCATAACTTTTCCATGATATATATCTCATGTGTACGAATACCCTCTTTACATGATGTGCTCTTACAAACTCTTACTATGTTGTTACCGTTCATGCCTTGCGTACTCGCACATTGCTCGTACGACCCCTCTTCTTCGGCCGCGTTTCATGTCCGCGGGGCACACCCGGACGGGTTGAAGTTATATAAGGTGTTCCGGCGTTGGCAAGCTCCACTTGGCCGGAGTGTAGCCGAGTCAGCACACGTGCCGTGATTTCTCGATTACGTTAGAGACTTTGGCAGACAGAGTCGCGGGTATCGAGAGTCGGTCCGTCGCTGGCTTCATAGGCCAACGTGTAACCTTGTATTATGATATAAGTTGTTTTATACAAGCATACAAATTCGATTCGCTCGGAAAGCAAAAGGAATATTTCGCAAGTTTTGGTCATGTATTTGACTTAGAAAAAAATAATTTACGCATGGAATAAGAATCGAGGGTTCGCCGGCCCTAGGGTAAAGTAGTCGGGTGCCCATCACACCCTGATCAAGATTGGGGTGTGACAAACACAACCCACACACCTACACGGCCAAACCTCATACACATGGCCTCAACTCCAACATACTATATTTCATGAATTTCATCCATTTTAACATACTACAACATGCATACAACATTCATAACACATAAAAACATGATCAATTCTTACCTTTCTTCTTCAACTTCACAAATAGGCTAAGGTTTGAAAGGATGAAAACTAGCGGTTTGATCGCTCCAACAACACTTCCACGCTACTTAGGGACCTCCAATTAGTGGATTTGTATCAAAAGAAATAATTTAGGATGGCTCAAATTGAACTTCAATTTTCAAGGTCTTGGCCGAGGTTGGAGTTGTTGCTCTTCAACTTCTTGATATTTTTTTCTAAGTGTAGAATCAATATAGATGACTTAGAAGTCATCTTTTAAGATTCCACTTAAATTGCACACAGTGTCCATGGCCCACACACATGTGTTGGACCAATCAAAATTGTCCACAAAGTGTGGGACCATTTCAAGGTCACACGGCAAGGGCCACAAATTGCATGATTTTCAACTTCCAATTATCACTTTTGGTCCCAAATTTTCCTAAGTGTTCCATGCCAACAAATTCATGAACAACTTATGACTCAAAATAAAATCGAAGGTCCAAAGTCTCGACTTTGTATCCCGAAATGGTTTTGTCCCTAACTTACCATAGTTAAACCGGATGGTCCCAATGTACAAAATACGGGACATAACAACCTCCCCTTTAGAACATTCGTCCTCGAATGTTAGATTAACCTTACGGGATCTTATAAGCACTCGGGGGAGTTTCTTTTACAACTAACACAACAATTCAATTATCAAGCAACATAGTCAAGTAGAGAATTTAAATTACCTGTAGGCACTGGAAACAAGTGAGGATACTTCTTCTTCATCTGCTCCTCAGCTTCCCAAGTCATTTCTTCCCGATTATTGTTCCGCCATAGCACTTTAACAGAAGCCACATCTTTATTCCGCAACTTTCTTACCTGACGATCCAATAGAGCTATGGGATGCTCTTCATAAGATAGCTCCTCTGTGACCTGGATATCATCTACAGGAAATATTCTGAAGGGGTCACCAATACATTTACGAAGCATAGAAACATGGAATACCGGATGTCCGCTCCCAAATCAATTGCGTATCTAATTCATAGGCAACCTTGCCTATTTTACGAATAATCCGATAAGGCCCAATATATCTGAGGACTCGAGCTTTCCTTTCTTGCCGAATCTCATAACACCTTTCATAGGTGACACTTTAAGGGAATACCCAATCACCAATCAAACTCCAAATGTCGACGGCGATTATCTTGATATGATTTCCGACTCAGCCGCTTAACAACCGCTCCCGAATAAGTTTCACCTTATCAACCGCTCGCCGGATCACATCTCGTCAATCAACTCGCCCGCCAACATCGAACAGCCAATCGGTGACACCGCATTTTCTGCCATACAAAGCCTCATATGGTGCCATCCGAATACTTGTTATAGCCCGTATTTCGTGCGCTAGACATTCAAGAAGTCGTGGAATGTGGAAGGTAAGATCGTTTTTTCAAAACTATTTTAATGCGCAAAGTGGGTTATTAATATTATGTAGGAATATTGTTGATATGGAATACCGAGAAAGGTTGAGGGCGAAAAGGAAAATTCGCAAAACTAGTTCATGGAAATGTTTAAAAAGGCTAGGGTAAAAATGGTCATTTCATAAGAATTCAAGGAAGTTCCAAAAAGGGGCCATATTGTCCATGTGAAGACAAAAGAATGAAAAATGATGACCAAAATGAGTCATCTTTTATTTTAGAAAAGATTCAAGAAAAAGAAAGAAAAATCTAGAAAGAAAAGTGGAGGAGTGGGCATGTGCCCTCACATGCTCTTGGGGGATATATATATATATATGTGTGTGTTCATATTTTAATTTGATAAGAGTGGAGAGAAAGAAAGAAAGAAAGAAAGAGAGAAAAAAAAGCATTCGGCCATGGTGGCAAAATTTGGAAGCAAGAAATTGTCCAAGAAAAATTTATTTCTTCTAGCCTATCTACTAAAAGGAAGGACCTCTACAACATGGAGGGGTTGTTGGAGTAAGAAAAGTATTGGTTGTGCAAGTTAGAAATTCTTGCCAAGTGAAGGATCAAGGAAGGAGGTAAGAATCCATTTTCTTTTATATGTTATGAATGTTTGTGCATGTTGTAGTATATAAAAATGATAAACTCATGAAGAATATGGAGGCAGTGGGTGTGGCAGTGAGTGTGTGTGTGTATGTGGTG